>NC_088212.1:60072392-60247392 GCF_036934945.1 Oncorhynchus masou masou
GACTTGTCTGCAACATCTAGTCTTACAGTGCTAAGCTACCAGTGATGTGTAAGAGAGACCTTTTGGACTTGTTATCACATACGGAACGAGGATGAAGGATATTACTCTTTACTTCAGCCCCATTTCACTCGAGTCCTGTTGTCCTGTGCTTTTAGACAAAACACCCACAAAACAGGACCTCTCAGCTCGCTCTTCGAAAGAGAGCGCCTGGCATTGGTGCTTGTCCTTTTTATTAAGCTTGGTTCTGCTGCAAGGAAATAAACCTTGAGTATTGATGGCATATAATTATATATGGCAAACGGTTTTCCCTTGTGCGGCATATAGAATGGATGCCGGCAAAGTCACAAACTGCAGCATTCTAGCCCATTACGTCTGCAATGAGTGGAGATGGCGGAACATCTGGCGTCTTAATCTGGGATAGAAAACAGCATTCTGTACTTTAATGGATATCTGGAGGCAAAACACATCTGATATTTTATCTGCAAACATTAACTGTGTTCAGCCCACTCACGATGTTTGAGACTGAGACAAAAATGGGAAAGAAACAAAGAGAGGACGAAAAAAAACTATTTTAGCTGACTGTAATTGTGTAATTGATTTTGGATCGGGTGTGCTGTTGATTCTTGAGTGGTAACAATAACAGTGCTATACAGGGGAATAAGAAGTCTGTGTGAGAGTAAGAAATGGTGTGGAGCACAGTGGCGATAGAGTCAAATGTGGGAATGTTCTGTCGTTAAGGTTGTATCATATAACGTCCCTTGTGTCATGAATCCACTTGATCTTCCTCTGATCCTTCCAGTCTCTTTGTCTTTTTATCCAGGCATTAGCCCCATTTATACCCAGTGGCGTGTATTCATGGGTGCCAACGGGAGACAGGCTTCCCCAAATATCGGGACTAATAAAAATAACAAAATAATGTGTTTTTTGTCGCTCTGTTTTTTCATAATATTCCGTCGATTTGCAAGTGGCTGAATCTCATGGGAGAAATCATCCGAGCGAGGGAAACAGCTCCCCTCTGTCTAAATATGTCTAGCCCATGTATCTGATTGATGCCATCAAACATTAGGCCTCCCTTGTAACAAAAAAAAAGATAAAATAATTAGCCAATCAGCGTTGAGCTGAGATCAACTGTGTGTTGTCGTGTTGCAGTAAAACACCCAAAAAGGGAGGCCAGTTCGAATTTGGCCCCACATCAATCAAATCAAATCCTAAGCAAAACGTCATAATTGTCAGAAAAACGTGTCTGTCTGCTTGCGTTGATGTCCTGCAGTAGCTAGCTTGCTAAATCGACCCTTTCCTAACTAATGGATGGAGATGGGGATTTGGACTTGTGGTTTTGACTTAATTCTCTGTACAGGCCAATGATTATGATCTACACATAAATGAATATGTTGTGCCACTGGCCTGAGACGATTGAAGTTCAATATGTAGACAAGTAGGCTCAAGTTAACTAGCTAGCTAACTTAGCTTGTTCATTGTTGCCTATGCAAGGAGGTTAGGCTAGCAAGCATTCTAGCTAGGTAGCCTATGACAACAAAAGCTAAAAGCGACCTGTATGACAGAGCCATAGACTGTTTTGCCAACATGAAAAAAGTAGGACGACATTGGCATTCAACTAGTCTACAAGTAGGATGAGTCACAAAAAAGTTTTTACTACTTGCGCACACATGCAACCAAACACACGCACACACATGCACACACACACGCACGCACGCACGCACACACGCACACACACACACACACACACACACACACACACACACACACACACACACACACACACACACACAGGAGCAGAAATCAATCCCATGGACAGCCACATGATATTTAGCAACATTGATTGGACTAAATTGTTTTTGGTATTTTTATTTTTGTTTTCCGTGTGTTAAACTAAGCATATATAGCCTTGTTGATTTGATGGTGCTGGGATAGCGGAGGCAGTGCTCCTGTTGTCTTTTATGCTGACTTGCGGTAACTCTGTGGTTCTAAATCAGAAGTTGTTGAATAAACTGTCTAACATTAACTTGCTTTACCACGCTGCAAGTCATATACCTGTTTGCTACATGCAATATTTACTATGTGGACTTCACTGGACATTCTGATATTGCGCACACTTCTCCAGACAGGTGTAGGCAATTAAAATATGCATTGTGATCTGATTGTGATCAATCTTCCTGACCACCTCTGGACGTAGTCAGGCACGCATGGTGTCTGGATATCGTACAGAGTGCAGACAGATCTGGACAATGAAACCACTTAAATCATCTCTATCCCGACTACTAAAATCATTGACCGGTGGCACCTTTGACTTGAGGCATCAACGTGTGTCTTAAAATAAAGAAATACATATTATTTTTGAAAGAATAGCTGTTAAATCATTTACATGCAAGGAGGGACCGCAATGCGGACACAGAGAATAGACAGGGGACATTTTAATACCCTGTGTAGACATATTTCTGGAAATGCAGGCTTAATCAGAATGTGGACGAGATCAGGTAAAAGGACCCATGTTAGCGTCAGGTATACTGTAAATTAGGCTTGCCATAGCAAAGGGGTTGAATACTTACTGACTTAAGATTTCAGCTTTCATTTCAAATTCATTTTAAAAAAAATTCTAAAAACATAATTCCACTTGAACATGTTGTTGTCCTGATTCGTGTACTGTAACTATGCATGTGACTGGCTTCATTTGCTCTATGTAAAGGTTTAACTTTACCTGACAGTGCCAACTAATAACACAAAGTAGACAGACAACATCTGTGCCTCATCGCTTTGTGTACTGAGACATTGACAGCATTACATCTTTGAAGCTTCTTTTAAACAGTTCAGGGTTCAGGTTTATTCTGTAAAGTGAATGGCTCTTGTAAAATCATTGTAAAAAAAAGAAGAGGTTTTTCGTTAGTGCAAGGGGAGTTTAAGTGCTGCAAGCTAAAAAGCAGTTATAGTTTTAGGGCCTTGATAGAACCTGGCCTGTGAGGAACAATGGCTCAAACATGGTCAAATAATCAAATGCACCTTGGAAAGTATATTGACAGAGGTGCCATGCACGTGCCTTCTATTTGTCCTGTTAAAACAAATATATATATATATATATATATATATATATATATATATATATATATATATATGTCATTTTCTTCTCTTTTTTTCACTGCAATTTTACTAGTCGCTTAGCAATTTTATTAAGTTAGCTTAAGCTAGTCCATATAGGTTCCCAATCTCAGAACTAACTATCCTGAAGCCAATTTCAGGCTGTCAATCAAGTTAGAGTAGCAAGCTTGACTATCTTAGCTGGCATGCCTGCTACCAAGTTCCAAGTTTCAAGTTTTTAATGTCACATGCACAAGTACATTGCAATGCCTTTCTCACCAGCTCTAAACCCAACAATGCAGTAATCAATAACAATGTAACACTAAAAAATAACATAAGGTAGAACAAAAACACATAAGAAACAAGAAAGTACATAAGCATATTATTTACACGCTCAGTCAGTTCCAGTAGCATATCTGCAATGTGCAGGGATACGGGAGGGGTAGAGGTAGATATGTCTAGGGGTAAGGTGACTGGGCATCAGGATATATGTGCCACAGGGTTCAATTCTTGGACCGACTTTCTTCTCTGTATACATCAATGAGGTCGCTCTTGCTGCTGGTGAGTCTCTGATCCACCTCTACGCAGACGACACCATTCTGTATACTTCTGGCCAATTTTTGGACACTGTGTTAACAACCCTCCAGGCAAGCTTCAATGCCATACAACTCTCCTTCCGTGGCCTCCAATTGCTCTTAAATACAAGTAAAACTAAATGCATGCTCTTCAACCGATCGCTACACGCACCTGCCCGCCTGTCCAGCATCGCTACTCTGGACGGCACTGACAAATACTTAGGTGTCTGGTTAGACTGTAAACTCTCCATCCAGACCCATATCAAACATCTCCAATCCAAAGTTAAATCTAGAATTGGCTTCCTATTTCGCAACAAAGCACCCTTCACTCATGCTGCCAAACATACCCTTGTAAAACTGACCATCCTACCAATCCTCGACTTTGGCGATGTCATTTACAAAATAGCCTCCAATACCCTACTCAACAAATTGGATGCAGTCTATCACAGTGCAATCTGTTTTGTCACCAAAGCCCCATATACTACCCACCATTGCGACCTGTACGCTCTCGATGGCTGGCCCTCGCTTCATACTCGTCGCCAAACCCACTGGCTCCATGTCATCTACAAGACCCTGCTAGGTAAAGTCCCCCCTTATCTCAGCTCGCTGGTCACCATAGCATCTCCCACCTGTAGCACACGCTCCAGCAGGTATATCTCTCTTGTCACCCCCAAAACCAAGTCTTTCTTTGGCCGCCTCTCCTTCCAGTTCTCTGCTGCCAATGACTGGAACGAACTACAAAAATCTCTGAAACTGGAAACACTTATCTCCCTCACTAGCTTTAAGCACCAACTGTCAGAGCAGCTCACCGATTACTGCACCTGTACATAGCCCACCTATATTTTAGCCCAAACAACTACCTCTTTCCCTACTGTATTTCATTAATTTATTTATTTTGCTCCTTTGCACCCCATTATTTTTATTTCTACTTTGCACATTCTTCCACTGCAAATCTACCATTCCAGTGTTTTACTTGCTATATAGTATTTACTTTGCCACCATGGCCTTTTTTGCCTTTACCTCCCTTATCTCACCTCATTTGCTCACATCGTATATAGACTTGTTTATACTGTATTATTGACTGTATGTTTGTTTTACTCCATGTGTAACTCTTTGTCGTTGTATGTGTCGAACTGCTTTGCTTTATCTTGGCCAGGTCGCAATTGTAAATGAGAACGTGGCAAAAGCCTATTTGATGATTGTATGTGTGTGTGTGTGTGTGTGTGTGTGTGTGTGTGTGTGTGTGTGTGTGTGTGTGTGTGTGTGTGTGTGTGTGTGTGTGTGTGTGTGTGTGTGTGTGTGTGTGTGTGTGTGTAGAGTCAGTGTGTGTGTGTGTGTATATTATGTGTGTGTGGGTAAATTAAAAAGGGGGTGTTTGTGTGTGTGATGGAGTGTCCGTGTGTGTGTAGATACAGACTCCGTAGATACAGACAGCTTAAGGGGTAAGCTTAGATATGAATTACATCGAATTAAGCATAGTGATTGTCTCTCGATTGCAGGAACAATTTGTTTCAGGTGTTCGAAGAATGTACAATTGTTTTATGTTTGTGGGAAAGAAACAGGTGTGTGGGATTGAGCTTTGTAACTGTGAACAGGGGCTGGCTATAGTTTTCACACAGGACTCAATTAGGTCAAGTAAGAGCAATGAGGGTCATGCAGAATGACTCATCAAACGTGAGCACGCACACACGCAAACTTTTCACACGCTCAGGTGACCTACCAGTTCTGACCTCCCGTGACCTCTAAATGTATTCCATAGGACATGGCACAGGAAACCCCTCTGGACACTACTATTCAGGTCCAGTGTCTGGGCCAGGGCTTTGTGTCGGTCAATATGAACGCTGGTCTGTGATGCAGATGTATGACCACATCCTCATTCTGTACCAAATAGCATATGTCAAACTGGGTGGATCATACCTTGCTAAAGGGGACACTTCTGGAACCTGGGGTAAAAGATAAAGGCAGTCCTAACGTAAAACTACCTTGAGCTATAAGGATTTGTCATACTCCAATGGGGCTCCTATAGAGGTAGAAACATCTTAGACCATGAGCCACATCTCATTCACATTGTTGAGTCCCTGGATCCGGTGGGATTTCTTAGCCCAGGGACCATCACCCAGTGATGGGGAATGTGGGAGAGAGAGACTGACTGACGACGGGCCCAAACCCCTCTCTTCACACTAATGGAGCTATCAGCCAGATTACAGAATCTAGCCGACAGTCATCGACCCGGACGAATGCTACATCGTGGATCCTTAGCTCAGCCCCCTGTTAAGAGGAGAGGAAGCCTGGACACACACACAACACTCACTCAAAATTAGATCACCATCACCACCATTCACAGCGGCGGAGATTCCATTTGCACAGCCACTCACCCTTTTGACGGTCTTATCTGGAGTGTGAAGCTTGGCTTGGCGGGATGGAGGGGATGAACACAGGGTTTTCCACTGGGGGATGAGGACCGGCCTGTTCTCTTCTCACACTGGAACAATTACTGTAGCTAGTAGACTGACGTTAAGCACATTGCACATTACCAACATACAGTGTACAGTTCTACAGCATGACACCCTCAATACACTTATACCAATATGACAGGAACAATGGAAAATGAAAGGAAAGCACACAGTACGGATGTAAGTGTGACTGCTTGTGCATGTGTGTTTACTGTATGTGAATTGTTGTATGTTGAATGCTGTGAGTGGGCGTATGTGCGGTCCTAGGCTCGGTGGCTGTTTCACAATGCTCAGCCCTGGGATGGAATAGAGATATTGTCAATTATTCAAATTTCCAACAATATAAAAAAAAAAAAAAAAAAAAAACATGCTTATTTTCATCATCTCTGTGCGCCAGCCAGCAATGCACATTCATCACTGTTTATAAAAATGAACCTGGATCACTCTAAGCACCTTATTCGTCCCTGTTCTCGTAATTACCCATAAATTAATAAAATCTGACTGTGAGGGTTTATTGCTTGCGATACAGACCTCCTAACTTTGTTAAAGAAAAAAAAAAGATGAAGGGTTATACAGCGAACAATCTCCTGATAATTAACAGGAAGATAAACAAAACATAAATTTGGATATTGCGTTTATTTGGACTACCACTCAAATATGCGTGAACCACGCTATTTTAATTAAAAGATAAATCTATGTGACACTCTGCTTCCAAGTTAATTATTCGGCGCTGTATAATAAAAACGAAACCTATTAAACATGCCACGCACTGTATTTCTCCATTAACAGTAAAAAGGAAGTGCTCGCGCTGGGGACAACATTTCAAATTCACTGGGTTTTCTACCCCTCGCGTATCTCTCCAGTTTCTCCTCGTTTTCTCAGTCTCTCTCTGCAGACTGACACTCAAAATACGAAGTATCAGTCCTACATTTTCTTTATAGGCATAATAGTGACGGCTTTGCTGGTGAGACGTAACAGGTGGTGCTCATTACGGTTTATGAAAGCCATTCTATCTCATTCAGTCTCATTTGGCGCCACACATCACCAGCTTCTTTTCAATTTGACTGTCTTAAAATATTAGGGCACCTTGGATGAGCTCTATCAGCGTGTTCTGTGGCTGCGTATGTGGGTTTCCCTGGGATATGCAAGTGTCTATAGGCTGACGGTAACAAATCCTTGCGTGTGTGGTAATAACAGTAATCATCGGTATAGTACTCACACCTACAGGTAGGCGAGTAGGCACAACTAGATTACCTCAGGTGTTATTGGCAGGGAAGGAGTTGCCTGCTCAATTGTGAACTGTTAAGATTAGGATTACCAAGGGAAGGCCTAACACAAGAGTAACATTATGTTGCATGTTGGACCAGACAAAGGCAGCATTTCCAGAGGTAGAGGTTTTTATTGCGTAAAACACTGGATAAAACGAACTGCCTCAGAGACTTCACAACTTCCCGACAGCAGAAAGAGTCTATGAAAAAAAACACAAAAAAACGTAGATTTACCGTTATCAGAATTATTTTCCTCTTCTGTAAAACTGATGTAGAATAATAAATAATGCCCAATAGTTATATTTAAATACAAAGTTGTCTACTGGTTGTAAGTATATAGTAGTAGCAACAAAATCCTGTACTTACTTTACCTCCAATATAGACATTTACTTCATCAAGGAATGTGGACAGTATCAGGGCCATGAACACAGAGTACACAGAGAAGTACATAGAAATGATTTATCTTCTTTGTTAGCGCAGGGATGATCAAGTTGTAATTGTACATTTGCGTCTGTTTCTTAATTGAATCATGACAAACGGAATATTTTCAGGGAAAACGTGGGTTATTTTGGAATGCAGGCAGGGAAACAGTAGCACAGTAAGGGATGGACGAACACATCACAGAGAATTGGCAAACAATGATGTTTCCAGTCTCATGAAAAGCATCATTGCCATATCGCATAGTTTGAAACATACAGATATACTGGAAAACCTGAAAAGTGCTAGAAATGGAATGTGAATTATTTTTCTTCAGTTTATTTTTTATTTTATTTTTGTAGTTATTCTTTTCTCTTATATAGTTAAGTAGGCACACCCACACACACGTACATACACACATGAAAAAGCAAGCGACTGGCACAGACACCAAGAACGCAGTAGTGCATTTAAACCTAAAGCTTACCACAGTCGTTTCAGTTGTATCTCAATGTTGTGGCTTCATGGGAGATATCATACAAACAGTTGTATTAAATTGATCGACTCGATCTGAAGTAAGGCACTAGGTAGGCTAGTGCTAGGCTAGGTAAGCAAATGAACAACAGAACACTGTAAGTAGATCGCTGAATGGCAGAAAAGTCCTAATTCAAATGACCCCATTTAAACCACAACTGCATTCTGTACATATCCATAATCTCTTTCTTTCTTTCTTTCTCTCAACTGATAGGAGCAGTGTATTTGAGCGGACTGTAAACTCCTTTAGGCATAGCTGTGGTGTTAAGGCCCTGGGGTTTAAGTGTTCAGCTCTCCTTGGCTGTGAGGGAAGATATTGACTTTCTTAAAGTCCGGATCATTTCTCTTTATCAGAAACATTATTTTTAAATCCCCCCCCATGCCTCCATACCAACACAATAAAAAGCATCATCTTCTGTTTTACCCCCCACTACTCACAAAATGCTTCGTCCGAAACCTAGAAATAAAATGGAAAAGACATTTGTAGAAAATGTCCCTTTGTCTATTTTGTAACTAATACGTTTAAATTAGAGACATGGAGCAGGGTGATTATCTCTATGTATTATTGCTCATTCTGAAGCTGCTTTAGAGGAGCCTATAGGAAGATAGTCCTGCGTCATGTCTGAGGAAACAAGTCCACAACCTCTGACTAACGTTACAGTACATCAAGTTGTAAAGGTCCCAATTCCACTATGTACATCTTCACTAGCTACACTTTCAATTCCAAAGAACAACCATCCACCTCCTAACATAAAAGTTAAATGAAATAAAACACATTCAATTAACTCCACCTCTCAGTGTCTGGTAAGGTGATATCCAAATAAATGACAATATTGCACAGAACACATCTCTGTGCCTCTAATGGCTCCTTTAAATACATCATTGATTTTTTCTTCTTCTTCCAGAGGCCATGTTGGATTTGAGTCGTTTTAAAGAGGCAGAGAAAGGGGAGGGGGAGGAGGGTGACTCTGGCCAGCTGATGGAACTGAGTTTGACCCCTCACATGTCGGCCAGGGTTAGGTTACTCATGTAGTGCAGTAGGGGCAGAGGGCTGGGAGTGGATGGGGCTGGACTGCTGGGTCGAGAAAGATGAAAAAAGGGGAGAGGGGGGATTGAATTGATTTCCTCTGCGATGACAGCTCCAGTCAGGCTGGCACCAAGGCCCCCCCACCACTGCCGCTGCCTGTCCCAGCCTCCACTGGCTGCTCATCATTCGCCCTCTGCAAAAGGCAGCCGCCGGTGTCATGTTCAGAGGGGTGTGTTCAACAATCCTATTCCATCTTCCCCAATTGTCGCTAAATCGTTTATGGGATCATTTTTTCTGATAAAAGCATAATTTTTGGGGGATAAAAGTCATTTGAAAGATTTTCTATATTTCCTTTATTATTTCTTTTTCTATATAGGTGTCTCCACTATTTGTCACATAACTAAATTTAACATATCAATACCTAGTTTTATATGAATGAATAGATGCATTTCTTCAGGACCCATCTTTAAAGAATACTCAACCCATGGTATGTGTTATTTATATGCGTGTTATGTTATTGTTACTGACCTAGTACACACTGAGGATGTCCTGTGAGCTCTGGGTAAAACAGTACAGTCACTGATGGCCCCCTTTATCTGGCTGTGCTCTGGGAGTAGGCAAAGTAAGTAGTCCCTGTTATGTGGCTCTAGTGAGTACAGCAGTTGTAGAGTTGAAGGCTGGCACCTCCATGCCAGGTGACATCGGTCATGGATGCAGGGGGTCTCCAGAGAGAGGGGGGTCGGCCGTACCCCCATGAATTCCCGTGGGATAGCTGGTGGTCCCATCCTCAGAGTTCCCTGAGGCGTCCGAGTCGATGCGGGAGCGTTTGAAGCGGCGGTCAGGGTACTGGCTGTTGTCAAAGGGCATGCGGTGGACACACAGGACATGGGTCTTCAGGTTGCCCTTCTGAGAGGCACTGTAGGAGCAGTACATGCACTGGAACGGCTTCTGACCCCCCTGACCTCCGTGACCTGTGGGAGGACAACAAGAGAGAGACAACGGTCAGTCACCTCATCATTACACGGTATTACTTTACCAGAATGTAAAACGAGCTCTGTCACCGAGGCAGTGAATATGACTGTACCGTCTGCCCACAACACAGTGCTTTAGCTGTAGTGCTCTCCTGAGACGCCGTCTTTAAAACTCTTTCAGTGCTCTCTCTTTTCGATAGGCCTCTTTTCAGAGGAGCAGCAGTGGCTCCCTCTGAACGCTGCGGCGTTTTAGCGGTGTGTACCGCACCAGCTGTATCCTTCACCACTCCCAACAGTTGCACGCGCTCTCTCGAATTGGATCCGATCCTCACTGCAGCAAACACAATGGCCCCTTAATAGCCTGCGCCGCGTGTTTGAGCGACGTCGAAAAAACGTGCCCATCATAACCGACTTCACTTATCTCGCTCATCCACCCGAGAGCAGCGCAAACCCAGACACTTTTCTGTTGTACACAGCTTTCGGGTTATTATTAATAACGGTACATTTTCTGTCATTCTTTTTTTTTCTTCTCCAATTCAATTTAAGATGGGGTAAATCAAATTAACAGGGTTTATTAGACGCTGCGTAGGTTTCGGGGAATGTAGAGACGTGAAAGAAGGATAGTAGTGAAAGGTACACAAAACGCACACACACACTCACTGACACATTGTGTTGTCGCGAAGAGGCAGGATTTAGAGGCACGTTGTGTTTGCCATTCTTACGCTGGCTTTGGAGTCTCAGCGGCTTTCAAATATCACAATGTCGGCTCAGGACCTCACACAAAGGAGATTGCTACAAGTTTTTGGAGCTTTAGATGTTCCAGCTGTCGGAATGTTTCGATAAGCGAGCCGGCGACACACAATGAAGGACACTTTTTATTCCTGCGCAGTTTAATTTCACACTCTCTTACATTACGTTAAATCCGAGAGGCAGAATATCTCATCCCATTTTACACTTAGGGGGACCGAGTGTTGCCCCAAACAAGTCAACTCTATTCTTCTTCCCTTTTCTATTTCTCATTTTTTTTTTTGCACTTTTAAAATAAACACAGATCAGTTCTAACTTTGCAGCTAGGTCTATCCAAGGTTTAAAAAAAAAGTACAATCTAGAATTTGAACAAACATATTGACACTGACTGTCCTATATGAAGACAAAGGCAAGCTGGGTCTGAGATTACCAGAGCGATTCCACTCATGCATAACACTGTAGGAATATGGTGCTTATCCTGGGTTGAATTGTAAACTAAATAGTTTCTTCCTTTCAAAAGAAGAAAACACACACATATAGCCCCCCCCTCCCTGCAGCATCTCTGCATGGTGTTGTTGAAATGAAGTGCGTCAGTCTGGCCTGTGCATTCTGGGATTTATAGGGTGTGCGGTGTTGGACTGAGGAATGACAGATGCCTGGACCCAGCTGCATGGAGACAGCCATGCTTCTTAAGTTTCCATCTAATCCACCGACTCCGGCACACACTGCGACAACCCAAACAAATGGCCAGCGCACAAAGACACACCAGCACCGCCCGCATGGATTATGCCCAAGATGGTGCCCCCCCGATTCACCCACCACCTCCCTCAGATACCAACACTTCTTCTGATTCTCTGGAGGGCAGGAACCACACCTACTCACATCACTCACTTTAATCCCCCTACAGATCATACATCTGCACACAAACATGTTGGAATCTTCAAACCGGAATTGAGCTGTGTGTGTGTGTGTGTGTGTGTGTGTGTGTGTGTGTGTGTGTGTGTGTGTGTGTGTGTGTGTGTGTGCTGCGTGTGTGTGTGTACACGTACGCATGTGTGTGTGTAGTCGCCCACACAATAGGTCAGCAGGTACAGGAGAGATTTTCCTTTTCCCCTTCATGACACACTCCGCTGGGCCATTGTGTGTGGAGGTGCCGAGTGACAAGAAACAGGAAAAATAGTTTTACCTCAGAAACCTCTCCCCCTCATTCCTTCTCTCTCTCTCCTTTTCTTTCTCGCATTTCACTCCCTCTGTCTTTCCATCTTTCCATCTCTTTCTCTCTCTCTCTCTCTCTCTCTCTCTCTCTCTCTCTCTCTCTCTCTCTCTCTCTCTCTCTCTCGTATGTGTCCAGAGACTGTTCAAAACCCAACCCAAAGCTTTATCAGAAAAGAGAGAAAAAACTGGTCTTGTTTTCATTAGTGTGGCATTATCTAGGTCTCCTAATTAACACCCAAAGGCCTTGAGCGTAGAGATCAGAGGGAACAGAGGGGGAGGGAGGGCTGGGGTACTACCACATGACTTCCTCAAACAGCCCACTGTATCTACTCACTCTGCCCGCTCCCCCTACTTACCCCTCAGACCTCCCTCCTCCACGCCTCGGAGAAGAGAAAGGCAGGAGGAGACCGCCCTCATTCTCCTTCACTCTCACCTCCTCCTCCTTTACTTCCACCTCCTCACCCCTCCCTTTCCAGCCTCTCTACTGCTGGGTGGCAGCAGATGGGTACTGTAGCTCGTTCCTTTTGACCCCTCCCTAGCTAACAGAGATGTGTTGGATGCTGTCTGTGATCCTATCTCTCTCCTCTATTGCCGTTGCCCCGGTTTCCCCCTCTCCACTCAAACATCTCCATCTCTCTCTCTAGTGAACGTCGAAGTGTAACAGCCCTACGACTGCCTCCCTCTGGTGGCTCCCACTATGATCCACACGGGAGCAACGCATAGACAAACATGTACACGCACATTGACCAAAGCATTCTCACACACATACGTTCAAACACACAAATCTGTTTGCAAACACGCACATGACCGTACACTAAAACGTTCACATGTACACGAAGCCAACACACACACACATACAGTCTCCCACGACAGTGCCTTGGCACGTACTCAAAACTGCTCTTATATAAACTCCATCTGATGCCAGTGCTACCATCTGTGAGAGAGCACTCCTCACCTACGTCTGTAGGCAGGAAGCCCCTCTCCCCAAAGCCTGACGAACAGAGCAAGTGTGTGTGCGTGTGTGTGCGAGGGTGTGAGGGAGGGAAGAGAAGAGGGGAGGGGGAATTTTTCATTTGCAGACTGCTTGTGATTTGCTCATATATTGTTATAGCAGCTCATCAGCACATGACGAATCCCCAGGCCCTGCACAGCAGAAAGAAGCTGCTGGGCTTCAGCACTTTCAGCGTGTGTCTCTGTGTGCGTGTGTCTGTGAGGGTGTGTGTGTGTGTCTCCATGTAAGTATGAGGTGTGTGTGTGTGTGTGTGAACATTCCTGTGCGTGTGTTGGTGTGTGTGCGTGCGTGTGTGTATGTTGGCACCTGACAGACTGCAGAACCTCTAATGACTTTCAGATGCTCACAAACAGTCATTCTACCCTGAGAATGAAGGGAAAAGTCTAGGGGGGGGGGGGGGCTAGTCTGTCTCATTTCCGCCCAGTGTGTTATTAAGGGTTTAGAAGCATGATACACATTACAGGTACTCTAACATGCACTCTCTTACAGACTGCACTACACTCTGATTGACCAGTCATCTCATTGGTGTGATAGGGGAGAGAAGGGCACGTTGAGTTATTATGTACATTCGGCATCACCACGTCAAGGGAAACATGGTATTCTTTCTAACAAAGATATCTACATACACGTTAGGATGTTGTGTATCGGTGGAAATAATCACAACTGCTTTGAAAACGTAGCTTGTCCAAAAAAAGTGTTCTCTTGGCACAACTTACCCCAGGTATGGGATAAATTGAACATAGGGACAGGGTAAGCTTTGAGGTATGATGTATTTGAGGCTACTAAGACCATGAAACTGGCCCATAAGATGTCTGATATATTAAGCAAGCTCAGACTCCATGCTGTCAGACATTGGTGCCTCTGCTACTCTGTCATAGCTTCTCTATCGTGCAGGTGCACGTTTTGTTTTCCCAGCGTACCTCTTCAGTGTCATAAGTTTTTTTTTTCATCCCTTGCTGCTGCTCGAACGGACTTCTTCCCTTCTCTCACTTCCTTGGCTGGTCTCTCAAGAACCTTAAGGCAGGCTAGATCCCTGCGTGTTTTACATGTGTATACAGAGGGCAATTTTTAAATCTTTTTTTTTTACCTTTATTTAACTAGGCAAGTCAGTTAAGAACCGTTAGGAACAGTGGGTTAACTGCCTGTTCAGGGGCTCAACTTGCCCTTTGCCAAATGAAACAATTTACCCCAAAGCAACTATTTGACTGTATTAGCGCACACAGCTACAATGATACACATTCATGCCAGGTTTAGGACCTCATATTGTAGCTTACAGATACCCGAACTGATGTATCAAACACTCCTTAATCGATCTAATTTGATTTAGATACAAGCATCACGAAACCTAGAACACAATACATTAATTTGACTTTGTGAAAATCTTGCTTGCTTACCAATTTTCCCATGTGGTTTCTTCCTTCAGACTCCATGAAAGGATGACTTCTTCCTGATTATTTGGTCACATGAATCATTTTGTAAATGGTTTACTGGAAAAGAAGTGGTCTCAACAACCCCATTGCACAATACCCCCCCCCCCATCCTTCCCCTTAGCCCTCCCACTTCATTTTGCGCAATCCCGTGAGCCCCATTGAGTCATAGTGGTATCCCAATTAAACTTTGAGCGAGGCGTAGTACCTTTTCAGCCCTGTAGTAGGCTCTCCAAACAAAGCGAATAGGAAATGTGGACTTTCTATCAAATGTTTCTCAAAATTCCCATGAACCTCTGGTACCCAACCCTGGAGAGTTGCTTTAAGAATATTGTCTGACAAAAATACTAGAATTGAAGCAAATATATGTCATTTTAACATCATAACGAAAAACAATTACAGTTAAGAGGAATATGTTAGTTAATGTAGAGACAAGTGATTATGCATATTTCTTTGTCACAACATTAACTCACAAAAATTGCTATTTAACAAGCTATCTGACTAGCTAACATTAGCCAACTAGCTATACATTTAGATTGCTATATGAGCATTTGACATTTGTATGAAGAGGTCATTTGTGTTGTTTAAAGGGATAGTTCACCCAAATTACTAAATTGCATATTGGTTTCCTTACCCTCTAAGCACTATGGTCAAGGCATGACAGCAATCCATGCTTTGGTTTAGTTTCCCTGTCACTGTTTCCACATGCTTACGTTTAGCATTTGTGGCACAAATCCCATCCAATTCCTGGTACCGATATTAGCATTTTCCACGCATCATGTCCAAATCCTCCAAAAGTATCTCCAACTGATTGTGAAGCTCAGCAAAGTCCCTTATAGTTGATTTGAACATGACACAGGAAAAATGCTAATATCAGTACCATGACTTGAATGGGACTTGTGCCACAAATGCCAAAACGTTTTAGCATGTGTGCTAAAAATGCCCCAGGGAAACAAAACGAATGCACAGATTGCTGTCATACCTTGTCCATAGACTGCTTACAGGGTAAGGAAACCAATGTGTCATTTTGTAAATGGGTGAACTATCCTTTTAATGTTCTAGGGACTCCTGAGCAAACCAGGCTTTCTTCTTGTGAAACCCAGTGGCTGTAAGTGGATGCATTTACTGCAAATTGAATGAGCAATTTTGTAAGCTTGCCTTGCTGTTCATAAAAAAAGAAAATCAAAGTCAATCACTTGTCAGTGTTCTTTATTGTTGCTAGTAAAGTCAACGTTAGAGATTGAAGATATTTGTCATTCAATGCAGTCGAAGTAACGTACTAACTATTTTCTTACTTATTGTGCAGTGGAGGATACAAATATCTGTATGCCTATGGATGTGTAGCTATGTAGCCAATCTGTGTATGGACCCTTACACTTTTGGTATAAATATTAGTGCAGAACAGTGGTTTTAATTGCTTCCACTGGTTAATCATGACTGAGTGAAGGAAATGCGACTGTTACATGTCAAATTGTTATTATGTAATGAATGTTTCTGCTTCAATACTACTCCACGTTGATCCACAGCCACAGCAGCCAGAATATGGCTACATTATGACACATTGTTGTTTTGCAGTTTTCATTTGTTGCTCATATGGTAAGTACAGATTATTTGAATGAGACATATAAGGAAAGCTATTCCTGCCGTCATTACAGGCATTGTGGAAAAACACGAGGCTCGTAGTCAATGAATTGCATGGCAGGCTAACCTTTGGCAGCTTTTGCTGTGTGCGAGTGACGTCCCATTCCTTAAAGTTATTTACTAGCTCTCCCGACCATCAGTTGCTTTGTTTTTGAGGGACACTTGAAAACGAGGGGGAGGGCTAAGGGGAGGTATTGGGATTGAGCCTAAATTTAGAAATAAAGAATGGCACAAGTACAGTTTACCAAACCAAATATTTTTCACTTATATTAGAGAAACATGGTCGCCAATTTTAAACTAGCCTTTTACATTGCTGTATAAAAGGCCACATGGGTTCTTCCTTCACAAACTCCAGGAAATGACAACCTCTTCCTAAATATTTGGTCACATGATCAAATTGTGTGTGGCTCAACTGATCATTTTGGCACGACTTACGCCACTCTCCCCCTAAGTGTAGGAATAAGGAATGGCACAAGTAAAGATGACCAAGCTAACCATTTTTACTTGTATTGGGGAAACCTTGTGGCCAACTTTACAATAGCCTTTTGTATTGCAGTGTTTGAATTTCTATATATAAAGATGACCACAATATGTTCAGAATAAATGACAATTTACACCATTATTAAAGGGAAACTTCGGGATTTTTGTAGTGTTCATACAAGTTCATACTTCCCCAGAGTCAGATGAACTTGTGGATACCATTTTTATGTCTCTGTGTCCAGTATGAAGGAATTTAGAGCTAGTGAGCCATATACCCATAGACTTCCAGTCATAGAGCTAACTCTAGTTAGAAATTGCGCTAGCGCTAGTTAGCAACTTCCTTCAAAACCGCATAAACATAAAAAATGGTATCCACGAGTTCATCTGACTCTGGGAAAGTAGAAAAAGGGCCTCGTTGCCAAAATCCCAAAATATCACTTTAAGGAGGAAAGCGACACATTTCTTTGGGATGTAAAGAAAAAAGACCTGAACTGTTAACGTACAGTGTAAGGAAACATACAGTATCCCTATATGTAAAGATGTGTGATGACAGAATGATGTGTATGTTTGTGTGCTGCCGTGGATATGTACAGAATGTGAGTGACAAACAGAGATAAAATGACGGTGGTCGAGTCCCCATAAGAGACACATACCGAGAGAGGTGAGCGTGTGTGTGTGTGTTTGTGTTGGAGAGAGAGTGTTGTGTATTAAAGAGTAGCGCTATGCTCCATTCCTCTGAAGAGGGGGTGGGGGGGGTGAGGGGGGGGGGGTGGAGTTGCGTCTGGGGAGAGAGAGAGCCACAGAAGGTGTGAGCAGTAAAATGTGATGCACCATCTGTCGGCCAATAATAACCTGCGTGTTGTAAAGGCTCAGAGTTTAGTCAGCAAACAGCACTCCCAAACATCCGAGTACCAACCTATACACCTATACCCCCTTATCCTGACCTTTAACCCTGGCTGGGGCATCCTACGCATCATTTCTCAGCGTTACAGTACACTTAGAAAAAAGGTTTCCAAAAGGGTTCTTTGACTGTCCCCACAGGATAACTGTTTTTGGTTCCAGGTAGGACCCTTTTTGGTTCCAAAGAGAAACCTCTCTGGAAAGGGTTCTACATGGAACCCCAAAAGGTTCCACCTAGAACCAGAAAGGGTTATCCAAAGGGTTCTCCTATGGGGACAGCCGAAGAACCCTTTTAGGTTCTAGGTAGAACAAAAGGTACTAAGTGTACTTTCGAGCTGGGCGATATGGACAAACATACTTATTGCAATAAATTGCTTGAATTGATGCGATAACAGTAAATATAACGAAAAGTTTATAACAAGAAAATAAGAAAAGTAGGAGGACAGTACGTTGCATTAAACTTTCAAGATTATTACAACTTTATTACAACTTTCATGTTTATTGCAACGTACTGGCCGCTTACTTGTCTTCTTGAATTACCTGCCATTTAGGGGCCTACTTTCCCACTGCCCTCATCTAATATTAATGTTCGCCACAGTTGCCCCATTAACAATCACCCATATTCAGTGGTGCAAAGTACTTAAGTAAAAATACTTAAGTAGTTAAGTCATTTTTTGGGGTATCTGTACTTTACTATTCATATTTTTCACAACTTCTACTTTTACTTCACTACAATCCTAAAGAAAATAATGTACTTTTTACTCATTTTCCTTGACACCCAAAAGTACTCGTTACATTTTGAATGCTTAGCAGGACAGGAAAATGGTCCAATTCATGCACTTATCAAGAGAACATCCCTACTGCCTTTGTTCTGGAGGACTCACGATACACAAATGCTTAGTTTGTAAATGATGTCTGAGTGTTGGAGTGTGACCCTGGCTGTCCAAAATAATAATAATAAGGAAAGTTTGTCATTTGGTTTGCTTAACATAAGGAATTTGAGGTACAGCATTTACTTTTGCTCAAGTATGACAATTGAGTACATTTCCAACATTGTACTTAAGTACATTTTTTTTTTTTTATTTAACCTTTGTTTAACTAGGCAAGTCAGTTAAGAACAAATTCTCTTTACAATAAAGGCCTACCCCAGCAAAACTCGAACGACACTGGGCCAATTGTACACCGCCCTATGGGACTCCCAAACACGGCCGGATGTGATACAGCCTGGATTCAAACCAGGGAGTGTAGTGACACACTGATATACAGTGCCTTAGGCCGCTGCGCCACTCGGGAGTATTTTACTGGGTGACTTTCACTTCTACTTGAGTCAATTTCCATTAAGGTATCTGAAATATATTTAATTTCAAATGTCACATTTCTCTAGTATAGGCTACTTATTGTAATGAACTACAGGTATATCAGCAAAATGCCTGCGATAGGTGATCGGTACGGTCAAGGTCGATAATTTTTGGGTTATCATCCCAGCTCTACGTTACAGTAGCGTCCATTAATCGGTGGCATGGATCCGTAAACATCAGACAGGAAAATGTAATGGCTGGGAAAAAGCATTAGAATGTTTACTACCCCAGGGATCATCAACCAGATTTTGCCGTGGGCCGTTTTCTTCTTGAGTGGATCGTCATGGGGCTGGAACATCATTACAAATTATTTGTAGAGTGCAAATTGACCACACAAAGCCCAACCAGATATAATATTTGACTAAAACATAATTTCAAACCTTGCTTACATTTGTATACGATTATGTGTCTCTCTATTATGTGTGGGAATACTTGGGACCAGATTTCCAAAATGTAAATCACTTGGAGCTGATTTCCTGGTGCTTTTACAGTCTTTTATGTCCATCAATGCAAATGACCCAAAATGAATAATAACATTTTTTATTTTTGCGCAGAAAACATTGGGGGCCAAATAAAACCACCTGCGGGCCAAATTCGGCACACGTGCCAGCAGTTGGGGAACCCTGATCTACCCTATTCAAACAAGACCTATAATTTTTAATCTGATTCAAGGTACATGTCTATTGATTTACCAAAGATATTTGTATTTATATCCAAAGCCCTGGAGGGATTGACTTTTCCACAGTATTAAGAGGTTTCAGAAGTCTGTGTGTGTTGATGTAAAATTGTGCTGAAGTTCGGGGAATAGCGATCTGGTCTATTTCTCTGGTTAACTAGAAAAACCAACACACACATAACACTAAGGAATACACTGGAGAGGTAGAGGGGAGGGGGTGTTGATGCATCAAAGAAAGCTAAAAAGTAGTCACTGGGGATTCAGTCCCATGTTAAATACTGAACTAGATTATTAATTGCTGTACCAGAAGAAGCTGTTAATAAGTTCCTCAAAAGAGTGAGTCTTTCTATCTCTCTCTCACCCACTCTCTCCTTCTTTGTCTCTATTCCACTAAAACAGTTGTTTTCTTAGCGTCTGTAGATGCCATTCAGCTAGGACTATAAACCCCATACTGTAAGGTCAAACTTCTCCAGTGGTCAGAGCCTCTGTACCTGCACCTGCAGTGTCAGTGTCCTCTCTGTTGAGCAGACACAAACCGGGGCCTCTCCCACTTGTGATTGGCTGAGGACTGTTGGGGCTCAAGGGTACGGAGCAGTAAATTCATCATGTGATGATGGCCTGTATGTCAGCTTGTCTCAGCAGGACTAGGTCAGTGTGTGTGTGTGTGTGTGTGTGTGTGTGTCTGTGTGGTGTGTGTGTGTGTGTGTGCGTGTGCGTGTGTGTGCGTGTGTGTATGGGTGCATACATGTGTGTGCGTTGCACGTGTGTGCATGCGTGTATGTGTTTCTGCATGCATGTGTCCGGGAGCAGAGGAGCTGGCCTGGGGATGGACAGTTCAGGAGTGTTCGTCTCTACTCCAGCTCCAATCTATTGCTGACCTGTCACTGCAGACAGCTAATGGATGTCCAAGTCTGTAAGAGTGTAGGCTACAGTCTCTGTGTGCTTGTGTACGGGAAACGGAGAAGATAGAAACAATGAGAGGGAGTGAAAAAGAGAACTTCCTGTTGACCTTCTAGAAAGAAGGATTTAAAAAAAGGCAGATAAAAACGAACCCGTGTCAAAAAGTAGCGTTATGACTGAAGCAGTGGCTAACAGAGAACAGAGAGTGATGTATGTGTCAGGCTAACCGTGGGAGCTGAACAGCCAGAGGAGACGGTGTCCTAAACAGAGCAGATCATGTCGACTCGCCCCGATACATGCCAGGTGCTGCTCAAGGCCTCTGAGCCAATTAAGAAAAAAGAAAAAAAAAACAACAGAAGAGAGGACGAATAAAAACATCACACTTCCCATAGGCTCAGGAACAGAGGAGGGCCGGGATGGAAAAGTTGCCGTATGGAGTAGGTCTCCTACAAGGTGCTCATATCGCCGCAACATGATCTATCTCTCTCCTATGGCAGACATTACAAGGGCAACCCGGTCTCTGGCTGTCACAAACATGTTCCCAGCACGGCTAAGTGGTCTGCGGGTATCAATAACAGTCACTGTGTTTCCAAGGCAAGAGGACTGGGCTGAGGGTTATTGGAAAGCACCACATGATTAATACAGTTCGTTATGATGAATATATGCACCTTTCTCAGTGACGACCAGGTTTAGAACAAGATCAAGACTTGCCTCTGTGAGATCGGGTTGTATTTTCAGCGTGTGATCTGCAATGTGTTACACGGTATAAATCTGGCGAAGCTTTATTTCCTGCAAAGCTTAAATTTCTTGGCTTATTTTTTCTGGCATAACTTTTTAAACCTTATCGTCAGTGCTTTCCCCCATGCAAGCATTGCCTGTCCTTATCTCTCTCTGTCCTCCTCCTCCTCACCCTCCCTTCTCTTATTTTCCTTCCCTCCTTCTCTCTTCCCTTTGCTTGGCCTCTCTCTTCTCTCTTCCTCCCAGAGAGAGAGAGAGAGAGAGAGAGCCCTATTTGTCTGCTTTAAGTGAAATCACTCAATTCTCAAAAGTCAGTGGGGGACTTTGGAAAGGGGAGGGCCAGGAGAGGGCCACCTCCAAATAAGTTCCATTAATCACAAGGCAGAGTCTAATGTAACTAATATTTTACAATTAGAGGAGACAAGATGGAGCTAAAAGCCATCTATCTCCCTTACACCACATGATCATCGATTCATAAGGCAGAGCCTGAGACTAGCACAGAGACACATTTACCAGGAAACAGGAGGCCAGGGGATTGTGTGTTTCTGTGTGTGTCTCTCTGTTTGTTTGTGTGAGTGTGTGTGTGTGTGTGTGTGTGTGTGTGTGTGTGTGTGTGTGTGTGTGTGTGTGTGTGTGTGTGTTTAGAGAGCTATTACTCTACACTCTACAGTACATACAGTACAACATAAACATAATTTCAGTGTACTGTAAATATGCAGGGATTGTCTAAACTGATTGAGCAGAAGAGATGACATTATGTGGTGAGATGACCTGGATGTGGGTGTGTCTGGATGTGGGTGTAGATGGGTGTGTATGGGTGGGTGTGTGGGTGTGTGTTTATTATTGAACAGCGTTACAGTTTAGGCTTAGAATCCCAAAAGAGTACCGGTATTTCTCCGATTGAAATAACTCAACGTTACGATCTCCCTGTCTATGAGGATAATGCCAAGCACAGTCTGACAGGCCCAGATTGTCTTATGGTTACAGATTGGTAACATTCAAACGACAGATCATAAATAACTAGCAGTGTAGCCTAGTGGTCAGAGTGTTGGTCTAGTAACCGAAAGGTTGCGAGTTCAAATCCCCGGAGTTGACAAAGGTACAACTTTGTAGTTCTAGGCGTCATTGACAATAAGAATTTGTTCTTAACTGACTTCCCTGGTAAAACAAATAAATGTATTTTCAACATTAAATAGACTTGGTTATTCCTCACTGTGGTTATGGGGTTGCCGACGTTGGATCAAATTGCTCAGAACCAAAGGCTCCATTTATTTTATTGTTATTCTAAGATACCATTGTCGTGAGTCAGTCCTTTCAGTGCAATGTGAAAACAAGGGCAGAGAGTAGCTCGTTTCCTCCTGATGTGGTAAAAGCTGGTCTTTATTGCCCTCTAGTGGTCAAGGTGGAGCAGTGCATAATGCAGAGACGCCTGCAACATGGAGGCCTGTGAAATTAACCACAGCTGAACAAATGAGTGCAAGGACAGGTTCAACTGGAGGTCACCATCTGCCCAGTTACAACTGCTGGCACACTTGAACGGAGCCGCACAATCATCTTAAGCACATCAATCGCCGCTGCACACATTGCAGCACAATATGGCGTGAAAAGGAAAGAGGAAATGGATGCAGAGAGAGAGGAAGAGAGAGAGACAACGGGCAAGACAAGAGATGTGAGGGAGAGAGAGAAAAAAAACGAAATGAAGGGAGAAGAAATGTTCATCAAGCTCTGAACAGGGTCATGAGGCAAACTGATGACGCGTCACAGAACATCAAGCAATGAAAAGACATAGGAGCAGAATCTAATGAAAGAAGACCTGATGTGTTCTTTAATCAGTGACACGATCACATTCACAGTATGTGAACACACACACATGAATATCCTGGTTTTGATTAGGGACTGTCTGGTTTATAACCATACAACACGTCCTTCCTTTAAACACTGTTTAGTTTGGGGCGGCAGGTAGCCTAGCAGTTTGAGTGTTGGGCCAGTTACCAAAAAGTTGCGAGATCGAATCCCCGAGCTGACCAGGTAAAAATCTGTTGTTCTGCCCCTGAACAAGGCAGTTAACCAACTGTTCCGAGGTCGTCATTGTAAATAAGAATTTGTTCTTAACTGACATACTAAATTATAAATAAATAATACATTTCACTACCAGAGACAAAAGGAGAAAATAATTATGTCAAATGGTTACTCTCTGCGAATGTGAGTTTTATTAGGACCAGATCCCGTGCATCACAAGCACCCCCCCCACCCCCCACCCCCCCCACATCTGGTGCAGTGCAGCTGATCCGTTTAAAAATTAGTCAGGCATTGACCTGGGCCTCTTCCCAGCAGGCTCAGCAGCCGCTGGGTCCTGACGTTAGGTTAACTCAAATATGGATCCCATCAACCAGACCTGGATCAGGTTTCAGCCTGTACCACCAAAGAGGAGGAATAGAAACATTAAATACTTCCCCTTGAAAAACATCCCAGACTAGAACTAGGGGAACAAAGCGGACTCCAGTGGCGTGTACCATTGATGTGGGTAAAGAAGTTTGATCTTTCTGAATGTTTTGATACGGTTACTGTCCTGCCTGTGACATTGCTATGGGAAACGGAGAGATTCCTTAGATGAGACGAACACGGTCTCAGGGGGTGGAAGGTGCTGCACCCTCCAGCTCGGTAATGGACCTGTGAAAAATGACATCACAGCACTATCTGTCTTAGATCACACACACACACACACACACACACACACACACACACACACACACACACACACACACACACACACACACACACACACACACACACACACACACACACACACACACACACACACACACACACACACACACATACACACACACTAACCAATTACACACAATATGTCCAAAACAAATTTGCGTGATGGGTAGACTAGAAAAAAAGAAACAAGGAGAAGAGCAATTATTTTCCCATCCTGAAATAAGACTTGATGGTGTTCTGGAATTAACAATACATTGGCCCAAGGGCACAGTGCTACAGTTTAGCAACACCATAACTTATCATCTGAGCTGTCATGGAACAGGCCAGTTTGGTGCTACACGGTCAGCTCTGTAGTCAGTCAGCACTGTATCCCCTCCGGCTACTTCCTTGTACGGCACTTAACAGTGAAGTCAGGGAGAGGGGAGAAAGATGCATCATTTATATTGCTCATCATTCAGTGCAATATAACAAGCGCTTCACCAACAGCAGTCAAGAGAAGTGCTCTCAGCTGATCACTGATCTTTCTTTCGGTGTGTGTGTGTGTGTGTATCAGACGGGATGTAGGTCCATTCTGGGTCTCCCTGGTTTGCATGAGTGTGTAAACCATTTTCAGTTTGCTTGTACCTGAGGCATTAAGGGTGGAGGTTGATGGCTCGGCCTACATTCATGTGTGTATATATTTTAGAGCACAAAACTACTATAGGACAGTTCTCCATCCAATGCAGTGAGGTGACTTTGTTGTTTGTGGTGGGATGACAATATCATATAGGCCTATACCACAATGAGTTTGTATTGTAGCCTATTCAACAGCATGAGCATAGTCAATGAAGCTCTGCGATAAAGGACGAGACTGGGAACGGAATAGTTTTGAGGGAGAGGCATATTCCGACTGTCGTTCACTCAACACTGGTATTTTGATGCTTTATTTTCTCCTAAGTGACTGTTATCCTGTGGAGGGGAAAGAAACAACGCATCGCTCGACAACAATCCGTTATAGTTTGAATACATTTTATTTTTATTATAAGTACAGTTCAGTAGTTACAAAACGAAGCATCTGCCATGAGAATACAGCAAACAAAAGGTTTTCAGCTCACAAGACAGGTTCGTACGTGGAATGCTCATATACTGGTTCAGAGAGAGCCAGACAGTTAATATTAACCTCTCAGCTATACAACCACACAACGGAGAGAAGGGGAGAGAGGGCATCACTATGGGACTAACCGGGTCCTCTGATTGGTTAACTCAGACCCAGTCCCACAATTCACTTCTCAGCACCCTGTTTAATTCCCAACAATACCACTTTTTGTTTTAATTTCTCGTCCTTTTTTTCTCCTCCTTCATATTTTGGAATTGGGAATTCTAAAGTCAAGAAAAGCAAATTAATAAAAACAGGCTTTTTTTTGTGTGTGTGGAGTTGAATTTCAACCCGATGTGGAACTTGAGCATCGATCATCACTCTGCTTTAGTAACAAACAGCATGTAAATGATGACCACACAGGTGACTTGCATGCCTTGGGTTGGCACTATGATAACAGTTTTGTCAAAGCCATGTACTGTAGTCCTTCAAACTGAAAATGTACTGTATATATGTGCACTGTACATACCGCATTAGAATTCTCAGGGTTCACAAGAGGACATAGAAACAGTTCACAATGTCAAGGGACACACAGACACACACACACACACCTTCATTGTAGTTAGTGAGCTAGTTTTGTACTGTATAGATTTGATTTATAATACTATCACAGCCCAAAATACTTTTGGGAGAGAAAAAAAATCCTTCTATGCATAATGTATTATGTATATAAGGGCATATGTTTGGAGCACATGAGTAGATTGTCAATCTTTTTCTTTTTTCTTTGAAATGTAAGAAGGCAAAAAAGTACAGTACTTGGAAGAAAAGAAAAACGGATCGACCCTAAGGCCTACCGTCTAAAACAACTAGCTTCGTGGATGCAACAACGGATGACTGTATCTAAGGCTAGACAATATTTGTTTTTTTTTTCCAGTTTTTTCATTCTTCTTCTT
The DNA here is from genome assembly GCF_036934945.1 of Oncorhynchus masou masou. Classification (NCBI taxonomy): domain Eukaryota; kingdom Metazoa; phylum Chordata; class Actinopteri; order Salmoniformes; family Salmonidae; genus Oncorhynchus; species Oncorhynchus masou. The sequence continues at coordinate 60,098,574 of NC_088212.1, forward strand.
CTTTTTTTTTTAAAGTAAATACATCAAACCGTTTCAGTAGTCAGTAACACTTTGCAACATTGATTGGTGGCAGTATCTTACAAACATTTGCAACACTACAGTCCTCGAAGTCAATAAGAGAGATGAAAAGGGGAGAAAATACAATCCCGTTTTGTTTTTCATATCTTCTCTCCAAGCTCTATGTTTACCTACAGGACAAGGTCGTGTAAACTAGTTATTACTGTCACTTCGACACCTTCTGCTCTTCGCAAACAGCGTTTTTTTTCTCTTTTTGTTTTTGCTACTTCTCTCTTTTTACATTTAGTTCTGAGCATTTACAGGCTCTGTGATATAGAGCGAGAAAAGGGTATTCCCTTCAGTCCGGTTCCTGTTATGGGGAGGGCGGTGGGGTGAGGATCCGCAGTCCTCTGTCCGTCATCACACTTTACTGTACAATGCTCAGGCTTTCTCTCCTCGTTGTCACATCTACTAACATCCCAATCATATCTGAAAACTACTGCTCTCTCTTAGTTAGCTAGCACAGGAAAAGATTGTCAGAGAATTTCATACTTCTGGTTTAGTTTTTAGTTTTTCAGTTTTTCTTCTCCCTGTTAGTTTGTTTTTGACACGCAGAGCATTGGGCCCTAAAACAGGGTAGAAAACAGCAACTAAAATGTGCGTGGCAATAAGTGTGCTTGGTCTCCATAGATGGTTGGTCTGGTCAAAAGGAGCTTGTTAAGCTACAGCTCCAGCTGGACAAGAGTGGGTATGGTACAGTCCAGGGACAATACCATTACTGTGATCCAGGGGTCACTGAATACCTGTCTTGTACCGGATCTGATAGGAGAGAGAGAGAGTCTGTCGTACAGGTGAAGCACAGGTCAGCACCACAGTTCAGTCTGAATATTATCTTCTTTTTTCTGTCAACAATGATGGACGCCATCTTGGATCAAGGAATGTGTCATAGTAGGGGTGTTTTAGGGACTGTCATTTAGCAGGTAGTTTCATCAAAAACATCAAAAGGAGAGACATGAAGAAGACAGAAGATGGAGGGAGGAGTCATCCATGAGAGGACAGGAAACAGAATGGTTAAAGTCGCTGTCTGTCTGTCACGTTGCTGAGCGTCACATCCAGTGGCCTCTACAAGTCATTTCAGCAGGTCTGTCTCTGTCTCCTCTCCATCCTCACACAGGGCAGAAACACTCCTTCATAGTTCCTTTTGAATGACTTCTCTTGTTTGATTGTAGCATGTTTTAAATCAAGTCGTTGATATAGTGTGTTCCTTCATCATCACCATCATCATCATGTTCCCGCCTTGCTCCAGCCGGGTGCTCGGGCGGGAGTTAGTCTCTGTTAAGAGAGGCTGCGTCGTGCGTCTCAGTGTCAGCTAGGTTAGGCAGCGCGAGGTTAGGGTCGAGGGTCAGCGCGGGGCCCAGGGCTCCATGGCCTTCCTCCTCTCCTACCCACAGATGAACTACAGTTAAGAGAACAAACGCAGATTAACAAGACTGCCCCGGCCCCCACCACAGCCACAACACTGAACATAGCATAGCAGTTATACACACAAAATGGCCACCTCTTGCTGTAACAAACATCACAAAGGGTGAAGTAAGAGCAAAACAGAAACTGACATTCTGTTCAGGAACCAAGATTTAGCATTACACACATATGACTGACAAACGTCTAGACTAACATTGAGATGACTAAATAAAGAAAATGCTAAACTTGGTTCAAATGTATGCTAGGCCTCGAACAGGGACTCTAGGGGTGAGGTTGTGAGGTGTTTAGCAAAGGTTGCAGTCTAAAAATGGTATGAGGCACTAGCAGTAAAATGATTTCCATACTTTTTCCAAGCAAGTTTGTTTGCTAGATAAGTGTGATAACTTGGTGATCATGTACTCAAGTAAGCAATTATACCACACGTTTGAATCCCAGACAGCAAAACATGCTCATCTTCAAGTTCTGCAACAGTGTGAGAGCTAAATAACACCATTTCGGTTTCCTTTCACAGTTCCATTGCCATTTTTTGGGGCAATAAAATCTACCGAATACATCTCCATGTCATGTTCTTTTTTCAAAGTGCCCGTTATGAAACTAACAAAAATGAAATGAAAATCGCTTTTAATCGATCGTGCTGTCGCAAGGAAGATATCGAAAAAGAAATGAAGAGTCAGTGCAGAGCAACGGAAAGCTAAAAACAGGATAGAACAGCATCGTTTTGATTTCTCAAAGAGCAAAATTACTGCGGCCACCTGCTCTCTCTGTATTAAAGCACATAATCACACCATCACGCTCAAATCAAGACTTAAAACTCCTATGTCAAACAGTTCCGGAAAAAAGGCAGATGACGAGGATTCTAACGAGTATTAAAGTAGCTCTCAGGGCTCGTCTGAGTTACACGCAATCTTCATTCACACTTGAAACATCCTATGCCAGACGCATCAACAAATGAAAACGTTCATCTCTGGGTGTTAACCTTTCAAGACATACCGCACACAACTGCTTTCATCTCTCGAAGAGAGAGCATCACTGTTCTGCCCATCATTTGCAGTCTCATCTGCATGGTTCTGTACGACGTCGCAGTCTAAGGAAATACTGTCAGAGCCAACTTTGACCACTAGATGGCAGACTAAGCCTGTATATGTCATGTATGCTTTTTTATATGGTTTTATGATGGAACAGACGTTTGGTTTATACTATTCTCTGTCTACATCTATGTTTCACGCAGAAATCTATCATTACTCAGCCATTCACTAAGGAATCAGACTAAATGTCTATCAACAGCTTCATTTTGGAACGCATCCAATGGTATCCTAAATGTCTAATATACGGAGCCCCTCCCCTTCCGCCCCTAAACAAAGTATGTTGTCGTAGTCCACCTAATAAACAAAGAAATGTTTTTCTTGACATAAAAAGTATCTGGTCTCTCAAAGGTGGCTTCTCCTCGTGATTTCCCTTTTTTTTACTTCCAGTAATGACTTACAGATTAAGCCCCATATTTGATTTTCACTGTTCATTAACTAAGCCACCTGGAATGTTATTATTTAAGCATGACATTTCTTCTCCCCCAACAACTGCCACTGCGAGCAGGAGATTTCCAGGCCAACTTTATAGATTCCTCATAACTTCCTCTCAGTTTTAATTTCCCATTCGGGTGCAGAACAGATGCACCTCACCAGCCAACCCAAGGACCTCGTTGACATTCCACTTGTGTCTGCCATCTTAAAAACAACTACTGTTTATCATACCAGGTCAATACTGTTTAAATAAATACTATCTGGTTAATGCTGTAGACTACATACGTTATCATTATAATGTAAAGAATCATTAGGAAAAGCATTATGGAAATGTATTATGCAAAAAATAATAATATTGGGATGGGTAAATGCTACAATTTACACATCAGCATCAGGTCAGCAAGACTCTCTATATTTGTGACAACTGATTAGATCATTATTTGTATAATAACGTATATATTTTACAGTAAATTGCAAAAATGCACCGTAGTCAAAAGGACTAATGAAAATGCTGAAAGGGTGAGGACGCCCTCTACTGGTAAACTGTGAGATAACAGTCAGAATGGCCATTTACTGGAGTAGAGGGCCCTCGATACCCAGGCATATGGTAAGAGGACACATAGCTCCAGGATCCACCCTGTGTTAATACATGTGTCATGCTTAACAGAATGGATAAATGAATAGACGGACAGAACAATGGCCTAACACAAGGCTGAGAGCATGTGTTGTAAACCGCCTTGGGAAATATTAGTGTTTATAGCGTGGGGGTCTCTAAGCAGTCTCTCACCTGACATTCACAAGCCATTTTGCTGTGAAAGCCTCGCTAGTACGCAAACTACACAAGTCTATTAAGCTAATCGGTTACTATTGAAAACAGTATAAATCCTTCTATTTTACATTGTGTATTCGTTACTGATGTGTAAAGGTTTGAGACCCCCCAAAAAATTGAAATCTGATGAGGCCAAAACAAAAGCAGGAGAAGTCATTCCCCCAGACAATCCTAGCCTCCATGTATTGTAGATTAAGTGCTAGTCTTCTAATGATGTGGGTTTGACTGCATGAGACTTGAGTTTAGCTGTAACATAAGTGCCATGGAAGTGACTGATGCCCTATGTACATTTGAGTCTGCTGCAGGCAGGCAGGCAGGCAAACTGGCAGTTACAATAGAGTACTGCCATTGAAGGTGCCTCTGAGGACTTCCTTTTCTCCCAGGCATCCGGCGACAGTCGACAAAAAGTGTTGTTTTTGGCAAAGGTAGGCCTCATTGTAAAGCCAGTATTTATAAATATGTAAATATGAACAGCACACACTAACGCTTGAGCGCGAGGATGTGAACCCAAATCATATTTTTAGAAGGTTTTAATGAATACGGGATGTTTATGAATACCATTTGCTGCGATTCACGAAGACAAGAGGAATCCACATCCACCCCCATCCCTCAAAGCACCACTACAGAAGGAAAAAGCACATCTGCGGTGAGACACAGCAGGATCTTGGTGTTTATGGCTGTTTCTGCTCAGATCCCCATTAGAAAGCACACTACTGTGTTAAGGTGCACAAACAGTGACAAACTCCTGCATGTGGTAGTAACACAATGGATTGGTTCCCAGCTATACTGCATCAAGGAAGACGATCTGTGTTCCTTTTTTTTAGGTCAGACAAAAGTACAAAAGGAGAATCCATATATGCGGGGGGGGGGGGGGGGCTATTTTGCTCTATCTGATATTGTATTTTTAAAGAATGGCGCTACACAATGTAGGTATTGTTGTTTAAGATGCTATTTTATGCGTTCCTCCTTGCCCGTAGGTATTGTATGAGACATGGGTGTACAGGAAAAGAAACTCGGTCTCGGTTGAGAAACAGTAGGCTGGAGTCAGTGCCCTCCCTCTCCCAGTGACTGTTTCTGAGACTAAGATGGTTGGATAGATAATACCTCCGCTGAGCAATTTAAACCCAAACACTCTGATGCAACAATCGGTCTTCTTTGCCTGATAGCGTTTTCTCCCCCCCCACTCTTTTCCAAATGACTTTCTTTCATATCTAATTATATTTGCTAATGATCTTAGAAGAGAATAATGGAATGTGCTTGATCTATTACCTTTTTTTCAATACATAAATACAATACAGAGAGAATGGCTATTCAGACAGAAGAAGTATGCAAGATTGTAGTGCTTCTAATGGGCAAAATAACCCTCTAAGCCAGAGCACTAATGGAGGGATTTGAACTCACGGATCACAGAACAGCGAGAGCGTTGTTCTAACTCCGAATTCAAACACGCAGTCACAATTTGAGCCTAAGTCGACAAACAAATGGCACATAGGCCCGTTTTTGTGTCAGGGTCGTGACTTGAGGGTTGGTTGTGTGACTGGCTAGCAGTGGTAGAAAAAGTACCCAATTATCATATTTGAGTAAGAGTAAATACCCTTAATATAAAATTACTCAAGTAAAAGTGAAAGTCACCCAGTACTACTTGAATCAAAGTCTAAAAGTATTTGGTTTTAAATATACTTAAGTATTAAAAGTAAAGTATAAATCATTTCAAATTCACTTTATTAAGCAAACCAGACGGCACGATTTTCTTGTTGTTTTTATTGTACGGAAAGCCAGGGGCACACTCCGACACTCAGACATCATTTACAAACGAAGCATTTGTGTTGAGTGAATCCACCAGATCAGAGGCAGTAAGGATGACCAGGGATGTTCTCTTGATAAGTGCGTGAATTGGACCATTTGAACTTTCGGGTGTCAGGGAAAATGTACGGAATAAAAACAAAAGTAAAAGTAAAACTTGTCAAAAATATAAAATAGTAAAGTACAGATACCAAAAACAACTTAAGTAGTACTTTAAAGTGTTTTTACTTAAGTACTTTACACCACTGCTGGCAAGGCATTAGCAGCCTGTTAGACCCAACAGTAAGGGGGGTTGTTTGAATGTGACCCCAGAGGGCAGGACACTCTCCCTAACGCGTGTGAGTCTCAAAGCAGGACAAAGTGTTGCATGAGTAGGTTTGCACAATGTGGAGAGCAAACTTGACCATGTGATCACTGACTTTTGCCTTCACCCTCCATTTTGTGTGGTAGAGCTACTGCTCAAGGCTCATCTATCTCTCTCTCTCACTCTCTGCATGCCAGTGTGCCTCTCTTAGGGCCCTGCTAATGAATAGCCCTGCACTCCCTTGCCAAGCCCCAGTCCCCTCTTAATCCTCTCCTCCATTCTTCCCTCGGTCTTTTTCCCACAGACAGCCGGACAGCCATGCCATGACAGACGCACTAAACCCCCCCCCCATTAATGGAAGGAAATGGCATTCGATCTCTATTTGATCTCCTAATCATTTCTGCTGAAATGATAATGAGCGACCTTCCAATCTTCCCACAGAGGATAAAATAAATAGAAGAGATCCTCTCTGTAGCCGAGAAATGACATCTCAGTCACCCCCCCCCATGTACTCATAACCAACAAATAGCTCCCCTTTAAATAAGCAACATTTCAAATACACACACACACGCAAACTTGCACACCCACACGCACACAAACTGGCGACTGCTGTCTGTGATTCTTTTCAGCTGACCTAATCCTGATTGATTCGTTCAGCAGATAAAAACTCTGTCCACTTCTGCCCTTTACTGCGGGAACATAATACCAGTCTTTATTCAGCAACAATGTAACATAATGGCGTTGGAATGTGCAACAACAAAAAAATCCCATACTTGTGGTTTGAGCACAAGCTGTAGTCTAATGTAGAAGGGGAGGGGAAAAATAATTAACCACCGAGTACCCAAGTGCGCTGGAGCTAACAAGGTCAACCAAAGGCTGTCGCTAAAACTTTTCTGTTGTCTTTGTAGAGGGCACATTCTGGTTGGTGGGACGAGCCGGGGATCTTCTGTACTCTACCCCCCCCCCTCCCCGTCTCTATTGTAAAAGGAACCTTTTGTTTGGCAACAGGAAGAGGTGAGGTCATCTGTGCTCATCAGGCCTCATTTGAGTATGAAGCATGATTTTTATTCTATCAAGCCTGTACGCAGGGAGGGCCTAGCTGTGCTTACATAGACCACACACACTTCCTTCCTTCACTTACACATGGACTACAGGCAGGGAATGTTACTGTTCCAGGTGTTAGGGATTTTCAATGGACAAGAATGCCTGTGACATGCTACCGTACAGTACATGGCTTCAGGACTATAAAAAAAGAAGATGAGATCACAACACCTGTCAAAATTAAGGTTTCAATTACACAACATACAGACATGAAAGAGCACCCGCACGCACTCACTCGCTCGCACGCACGCACGCACTCACTCACTCACTCACTCACTCACTCACTCACTCACTCACCTACACACACACACACACACACACACACACACACACACACACACACACACACACACACACACACACACACACACACACACACACACACACACACACACACACACACACACACACACACACACTCACTCACTCACACTCCCTCAAACACTGACACAGAGGGACAGTTTCAGTTCTAGAGCTGTAGCGGCTAAAACAACATAAAGATATTCTGAGGCCCTCTCGCAGGCATGTCCTGTATTAATTGTCTGTGCTAATCTCACAGCTCTGGGCTCCCTCGAGTGTGTGGTATTATTCGCACTAGCATCGCGCCACTGCCATATCTGGTTACTAATTTTGTGTGGCGTCGCGCTGCGGAGGGAATGGAGACGAACGCTGAAGTGACTCTGTCAGCCTGGGACGAGGTCCCCTCTGAGTGACGAGAACGACACTGTCTGTCACTTCAGAGAAACGGGGGGAGTGAAAGACAGTGAGAGAGAGACAGTGAGAGATGAGGAGAAACAGAGTGGGCCTGTCACTGCACCTCCTCACAGGTTCCCTACTCTACCACTACAGACAGACAGAGCACAGGAACCTGCCTGCCGCTGGAGCACAGCACCTCCGAGGGCAGGAATCACCCTAAAATATAAGACGGGCTCCTAGTGGATCAGGGACAGGAGTTTAAAATAAGAAGAGAAGGCAGCTGGAGACCTGGGATGTGCTCTGTGATGAGGATTCAGACGAGCAGGGAGATGCAGACAGGGAATTCTTCACTTTCTCTGTGTTCATCGTAAACTTTGAATACACTCGTGATTGTGGAAGCACCCAACAGTAATGATACAGAGACACGGTGAATAATCTGAGGCTTACTATCGTGATAAAGACAATAAAGAGTTTACGGGCAAGATCACACAGTAGGGCGACACCAGAAATGTCTCTGAATGCTGGCACTCTCTCTCGGTTCGATCCCTCTCCTATCCTCCCCCTCCCACATCACCACAGTGTGCTGCAATGGAAAATCACGAGCACCTGGCTTGTTTTTTTACATTTTTAATATGATTTTGCAGACTTCCTCTGGTCTCTGATGATTCAACAGTTCCCGGTATAACATCTGCTACTTACTCTTACTGGGTCTCAATTAAGACAGCGCTATTCATGAATCAACTTGTATTTATGTTTCTGTTTTTCCACATATGTGCTCGAGGAAGAAGAGACAAACGGGCCCAACCACGCTCAAAGAAGATGTTCAGAATAAGGTCAAAAAGTGAGTACAGACTTAGAGAAGCTCTGGCAGTAAGGGGACACGTATTAGAGGGAATAAAAACAACAACAGCTTTAAACCTACAAAAGCTGGGCTGTGAATTAGCATCCGCCTTTAAGAAGGGACCAAAGAGAAGTGGTGATATGATTATGTAAATGAAAACAGGATTTCCTGCTTGCTGGAAGCATTTCTGACCCGTTCTCATTGCAAATCCTCCATTTAAGAATAATTCCCGAAGGGAACCCCTCCGTTGCTTAACGGGATAATTATGATATACGAAACCTTCCCGGATCCCCCCCCCCCCCATTTCTCCGGCTCAGTCTTCCTCTCCCTCCCTCTCTTACCCTGCCATGGTCAGCCAGCACATCCAGGAGGCTCATTGTTTCCGCTCCAGTAACAGACACAGCGAATGAAACAGAAGATTTTCTTCTGCAACTACATTTGACATACACAGGTTGTTAATTCTACAGCTTCTTTAAATGGGGGGGGGGGGGACATGTCCATATATACTGACACACACCATCTCTGTTTTTCCCTCAAACTCAAGACCAATCACAGATTATTATTGTTCTGGTCAAGTCCAATTCAACTTGAGGGGTGTTATAGAACACATCTACATTGGGGCATTGAGTTTAACACCATATGAAGCTTTTTTTTAAATTGTATCTCTAGTGGACTGTTTGGACTTTACTTCCTGGTGAATCCTTAGCCTCTGCTACAGCACAGTGTCTCTAACAGCAGGCCTTCATGTTAAGCAGTGACACCCTGCTCTTTATGGTTAGACCAGCTCCTCCCACTAAGGATCTTTCCTATTACCCCTCTCAGTCAGCCTGTAACACGTGACCTCAGTGTGGGAGAATGGATTTAAGGATGGAATTGTATCACATATTACTAGAGCTCTCGAAGTACATGTGTGGCAGAGCGTTGGGAGGCAGTGTGAAAGGCAGCCTCTTCAAGGTTTAGCGTGGCTTTGTGTGTGCGTCCTTCGGCCCACGGTGGATGAACGCCACTGTCTAGCCTTAAACAGGATGGAGGGACTAAAGCAGCCGTGACCAGAGGCTATCAGCACAGGCCACATCTCAACCCCGGCTACAGACCCCTTGTGATCTGACACAGCCCGTACAATATAACACACACACACACAGAAATCCCTTTAAAAAAAAACGATACGTGAAAAGGGCAAAGGGCAAAGGGCTCCGGTACAAACATGTCATATTCACATCTACAGTTTAATTGCAGGCCGTTGTTTAGTTTTTTTTTATTTACTTTAAAGACGTTGTTAGAGAGCAAGATGTCAAACTATTTGGTGCTGGTGTAAGCACTTACGGCAAGCCTTTTTCCCCCTTGCTTGACGCGGCCGTAAACAGTCGAGAAAGATCCAAACTATTCATCTGAGACCAAGACTCCGTTTTGAGATGACAGATATGGCAAAAGTTTTCCGTGAGATTTAGTGCGAAGAGGGAAACAGATTCGGGGAGCGAAGGCAAATCAAAGAAAGGTTTTCGCCGTATAAAGATGTGATCACTGAGGAACGTAGCACAAGGGGACGCGTCCTTTTAAAGTTCTCTCCTTTTTCAGAGGAGGTGGGGGGGGGGGGTGAGGGGGTGGAAGAGGAGGTGGGGCCTCTGTAGTGAAATGGCCCCCGACGCAAACTCACCACGGCAACAAAAAAAAGGAGATGTTCTCTTTCGCTCCGGAGCGATAATGTGTAATATCAATTATTTATCTCCAAACACTGTTTATGAAGCTGGGGTGGCAGTTCTAATAAGCAGCGAGCGGAACATCAAATTTCACCACACGGACGAGGCGTTTTCAGAATCATTACTTTGTGTGCGCTTCTAATTGAGTCCTCATAAATTACCAAGTAGGTAAAGTCTTGGTGATGATTGTTCCTGCTCTTGGCCAGTGCCTTGCCCTTGGAGGGACGAGACAAGGTAGTGACACCCTCAAGAGGAACACTTCGTTGCTCTGTGCATGACGCTCTGTCTGGTGTGGACAGTGTCTTACGGCACAGGTAGACAACATGACTGAGATAAGGATGAGAAAGGACCCACTGGGTGCGGACGTCAATTCAACATCTATTCCACGTCGGATCAGTGTAACTTCATTGAAACGATGTGGAAACAACGCTGATTCAACCAGTGTTTGGCCAGTAGGGAGAGATGAAAGGGGAGTTCACTGTCCAGACATATTGATTGAACAACTCAAGAATACAGTGTTCTTCAGTTTCTATGGTGCACATCTCACTAGTATAAAATATGATCAACATTATCATTAGTTGACTCCTTTCCAGGATGGTAATGCAGAAACAAGTCTAAAGCTAATGCAGAAACAATCCTATTTTGATTACTCACTCCTCTCGTTGTTTTGACATTGAAATCCATCACATTCCTTTTGTTCCTTTGCTTTCTCTCTCTTTTCCCAAGGCTGAGAAACATCAGACATGAGAACCATTTACCCGTTTCTAATATAAAAACCCGGGAAATGTACCTGGGATTATAAGTCATTGACAAATAACCTTGCTGAGAGATGCAAACTAGATTTTGTTCAAAGCTCTCCGACAGCCTCAAAAGAGATTAGTTCAGTTCTTACCAGTTCAGTGATGTCACGGGGGAAATGTGTTTAAAGCCACATTGATTTATTGAAAGATTTCCCAATGAGAAGACGTCTCTCGACTTAGCGGCGAGTTTGTGAGCGAGCACGCTTGTGTGTGTGTGTGTGTGTGTGTTTATGCACCTCAAATAAATTAAACAAACTGCAAAGAACTGAGAACAGAGAAGACATATTTTTGAACAAATTAAGAGCAGAAGTTACACTTAGAGACCGCCGTTTGATGGCTGAGACAACCACTTTTCCTTTGTCCTTTTCTCTCTCTCTCTTTCCGTTTACCACATGCTGTTTATCCTGCTGAAAACAGTGATTGTACAGCGCTGAGACACACAGGCGAGCTGACGAGGTTGTATAATAAGGCTCCTTTGTTCCCCTCGGGGAGTAAGCACAGCATTCATTTTACACTATTACCTTTTTTAAGAGTAATTATGAGCCTCTGGTGCAGAGGTCTGGGGGAAACAGTGGGCTGTACAGACCAGCCTATGAGTGGCCTGAAGTGGATGGGACCGGAACCCTCAAGATGTTACCCCACACAACTGTCAGAGTGGATGACGTTAACCCTCTCCCCTAAACTCTCTTGATCACAAGCCCGCTCTCCCTGTCTCTCTTTCTCTCTGCTCTCTCTCTCTCTCTGGTTCACTCTCCCTGTCTGTATCTCTCTCTTTTTCTCGCTCTTTCTCGCGATCTCATGCTGCTTCCTTTTAACTTATGAGGTCAGACGGAACCCCTGGGCAGTTCTCCCAGAATTCTGAGCCTGGTGAAGTCCTGTAGAGTGCCTTCTGGAACTATGGAGTGACCGCCAGAAACACACTGTTGAACTAACCATACCAGCAAAAACCTAATCATATCCATCCATAATAAATGCCCCAAATATGTTGAGATAAAGGTCAAGCAGGGCATTTTAAGTGCTGTATTCAAGCAACTATGCCCAGATATTTCTTTCAGACTAACGAGATGCCCTTGGATGATGGGAAGGCACATCGATGGCTGCCGTTCACCCCCCTGCCTTCTCGCTGCTCTCCAGGCGTGGGAGGATGACAGCACAATGATCCCTTGTCCAAATGAAAGGCTTTGTGTATTCATCTATAACTGCCCATCATGCAAAGATAACCAGCCACACTCAGGATCAATATAGAACAGACAGAATAAAAACAAAACTACAACAGAAGATGAAGAATGTGTCTCTCCTCTCCTTTTCTTTATGGACAAAGAAGATAAAGAGAGGAGGGAATGACTGTTCGACTGACAGGAGTCGGACCAGGAGAGAGATCAGTGAATCCATCGAGTAACTTGAAGTTAAGATTATTTCAAACTCCTAGTATCACATCTTAATTCTCTTATCTGTAAATGTAACCGGTTAACAGAGATCTGACATGCTTTTCTATCAACGTATGAAACCGAGCAGGCGTACTGTCTGGTTGGACTGAGGGTTATCGCAGAGAGACAGGAGTGAACTTATGGGGCGGGCGGGTGGACGCCTTTAAACAGCGGCGAGAGAAACACGGCTCTGCGGCAGTGAACAAACACAGCCTCTCCAGCTAAAAAGCGTGCCAGCCAAACACGGGATCAAACAGTCCAGCGTTTGGGTGTAACGATATCGACAGAATGTCAAGCACATAACAAGGTCTGGCAAAAGGAAGGGGGGGGGCTAGGCTGGTGTGTGTATAGTCAAAAAGACATACAAACACAAACACACACACACACACACAAACATCCTTGCCTGTCAATCAGCATAATACAATATGGCTACAATCTAGCATAACATAAATGCAAGCAGTAGAGAACAAACGGCCAAGAGAGCGCTTAGATGAGGAAACAAGCAGACGATTAAACTGAGTTCCATAAAACTAAAAACTAATTTAAAAATCCTTGAGCGGGTATTAAAAACATGTACAGCTGAAGTCAGAAGTTTACATACACCTTAGCCAAGTACATTTAAACTCTGTTTTTCACAATTCCTGAAATTCAATCCGAGTAAAAATTCCCTGTCTTAGGTCAGGTAGGATCACCACTTCATTTTAAGAATGTGAAATGTCAGAATAATAGTAGAGGGAATTATTTATTTCAGCTTTTATTTCTTTCATCACATTCCCAGTGGGTCAGAAGTTTACATACACTCAATTAGCATTTGGTAGCATTGCCTTTAAATGGTTTAACTTGGCTCAAACGATTTGGGTAGCCTTCCACAAGCTTCCCACAATAAGTTGGGTAAATTTTGGCCCATTCCTCCTGACAGAGCTGGAGTCAGATTTGTAGGCCTTCTTGCTCGCACACACTTTTTCAGTTCTGCCAACACATTTTCCATGGAATTGAGGACAGGGCTTTGTGATGGCCTCTCCAATACCTTGACTTTGTTGCCCTTGAGCCATTTTGCCACAACTTTGGAAGTATGCTTGGGGTCATTGTCCATTTGGAAGACCCATTTGAGACCAAGCTTTAACTTCATGACTGATGTCTTGAGATGTTGCTTCAATATATCCACATAATTTTCCTCCCTCGTGATGCCATCTATTTTGTGATGTGCACCAGTCCCTCCTGCAGCAAAGCACCCCCACAACATGATGCTGCCACCCCGTGCTTCACGGTTGGGATGGTGTTCTTCGGCTTGCAAGCATCTCTCTTTTTCCTCCAAACATAACGATGGTCATTATGGCCAAACAGTTCTATTTTTGTTTCATCAGACCAGAGGTCATTTCTCCAAAAAAGTACGATCTTTGTGCCCATGTGCAGTTGCAAACCGTAGTCTGGCTTTTTTTATGGAGGTTTTGAAGCATTGGCTGCTTCCTTGCTGAGCGTCCTTTCAGGTTATGTCAATATAGGACTCATCTTACTGTGGAAAAATATACTTTTGTACCTGTTTCCTCCAGCATCTTCACAAGGTCCTTTGCTGTTGTTCTGGGACTGATTTGCACTTTTTGCACCAAAGTACATTCATCTCTAGGAGACAGAACGTGTCTCCTTACAGAGCGGTATGACGGCTGTGTGGTCCCATGGTGTTTATACTTGCATACTATTGTTATTGATGAATGTGGTACCTTCAGGCATTTGGAAATTGCTCCCAAGGATGAACCAGACTTGTGGAGGTCTACAATTTTTTTTCTGAGGTCTTGGCTGATTTCTTTTGATTTTCCCATGTCAAGCAAAGAGGCACTGAGTTTGAAGGTCGGCCTTGAAATACATTCACAGGTACACCTCCAATTGACTCAAATTATGTCAATTAGCCTATCAGATGCTTCTAAAGCCTAAAGCCATGACATCAATTTTACAAGCTGTTGAAAGGCACAGTCAACGTTGTGTACGTAAACTTCTGACCCACTGGAATTGCGATACAGTAAATTATAAGTGGAATAATCTGTCTGTAAACAATAGTTGGAAAAATTACATATGTAATCAAGTAGATGACCTAACCGACTTGCCAAAACTATAGTTTGTTATCAAGAAATGTGTGGAGTGGTTGAAAAATGAGTTTTAATGACTCCAACCTAAGTGTATGTAAACTTCCGACTACAACTGTAGATTGTTTTAGTAATTTGTCTCGCATGGGATTTCAACAGGACATTAAATCAGCAGCCAACTCAAAGTTGCTTATGGCTTGCTCATGTACTTGCTCATGTACTTGCTCATGTACTTGCTCATGTACTTCCACATCTAAAGTCTCTTAATGGATACTGCTAGAGCCCTCTGCTGAAACACCACGACAGTCTATCATCTGTGTCCAAAATAGATATTTTAATACAACAAAAAAATCTCAAAACTTCTACGAGGATCTTATCAAATCCAGAGTTGATTTAAATAATGATTTGGATGGGGAAAAACTGATCCTGTGGTAACCTTCACCACATGCCCAATACAAATAGTGTAGAAACCCAAAACGTGGTTCGTCTGTATTCTGGACGGGGGCCTGCTTCTTGTCTGGAAATCAGACATGTTAAAACCTCCTGCTGACAGGTCCCAGACTCAGAGTTTGATGTCCCACACTGGTGGACACATCCTCCATCCTCCATCACATGCTTCGGATTTAGAGTTTGGATCTAAGAATGGACTGACCGGCTATCATCTAAACATGATACCCCCCTTACCGAACAACTCTGCTGGGTCGGAGTTCCCTCTCAGTGCCGGTCTCTGACCTCTAGGTGGTGCTAAACTTTTAGATGTGGTGAGCCTGGGAGCATGTGGGTGTATTTTCGAAAGACAATAAAAACATTAATTTGCCCTGAAATGATTCCTGACGTAAATGTAAAATGGTGCCCATTGGAACCCAGTAATGAAGCATGCGGCATCTCTGCAGCTCCTAATTTGACTAGTTAAATGACTCCATTACGTGTCTAACAGACAGAGGCAAATCATTTCTGGTCAGTTGAGGCTCACTTACCCACATCGTTGTGCTGGGGGAATGTAAAGACTTGTGTCTACTCTCCCCTTTTGTCTTTTCAGTCATCTGATTACAGTACCCCCCCCCACACACACACACACCCCCAAAAAAGAAACTGAGAGAAAAAGATGGTGGCACGGGCCTGAAAATGGTATATATGAGATGTGTGGTACAGGATCTGTGTATGTTTGTGTGCGAGTAGATCACCATGTTAATTACTCAACCCAGATGCATGATCAATGTATAGGCACACATGCTAAAGAAATTAACAGACAAACAAAAGCCACGATCTGTGTCAGTATTTTCCATCCGAAAGATGGCATATTTAATGCAGATTTGTGTAATCCTAACCTTGTCGCGGGAATTGGATTTTGCCGTCAGTGTAAAAACAGACAGAGAGAGAGAGAGAGAGAGAGAAAAAAATATTACAATATATTGAATTATTAAATAGACTGCCTGCTGTCTGTCACTGTCACTTAACACGTGTTGATGGTGAAGTGCTGTCCTACCAGCCACTGCGTGGACATCTGTTACTAAAATGAGCACCCCCCCTACTCCCACCCCCCTCCCCAAATCCGAATGCAAATCCGAATGCTATCGAAATGTATTCATTTGTTTGTTTGTTCATGTTGAAAGCAAGTACAATGACCACACACAAGTAAACATCTATAAACACATACACACCGAATACACCATCCTTTTTTTAATAAAAAACAATCATTGGAGACTCTTCATAAGGGGCTGGCTTGTCATAGCAAGTCAGGAAATCAGATTCGGTATGTTCTTCACTTCCATGGGACGCAGCAGCAGATGCGGAGCAATTGACAACCGCATCCATCCCTATAACCTCCCACCCTTAAACAGCAACATCCCAATCCACTCCTTCTTGTCTCCGTAATTGACAAGTTGCAGAGTGGAGAGAGAAAAAAAAACCTGAAGAGGCTAAAGACACCTATATTTGAAATTCCTTCCCTTGTACACCTGAATAACTGGTCGTATTAGAGAACACGGTTGTCAAGCTGATGCTACCTGTGTATACATGTGTCTGGATGATATTATAGGGGTGGACGGTAGCCTAGAGTGTAAATAAGAATGTAAATAAGAATGTGTTCTTAACTGACTTGCCTAGTTAAATAAATCAAATAAAATGTGACTGTACATGAGTGTACGTCTTCTCCTATCCAAAGTTGTGGACATAAATCGCATTACAGCAGTCCAGGCCTCCTCTGAAACGACTGCATTGACTTACAGTCCTTTACGGGGGCTTGTCAGAAGAACAGTTGAAAGACCGTAGCGACTGGACCTGTCGCAGCATGGCTCCGTTGGCCTTGTGCAGGTGACGGTGTGTTCCTAAGCAGCTCTGTGAGTTGCCATGCCTGTGATTAAGCACATAAATCAGTTGCTCTAATTACATCATATTAGCAGGACAAGGAGAGAAGGACTTGGCGTGATGAGCATTGACCACTGTGTGTGCTTGTAATCTGGCACTTCCTGGAACGCATGGGAGGTGCAGCAGACCGGAAACCACAGATTAGGTAGGTACTGGATACACTCACGCCACGTTCGCCAGGGCTTAAAGTATAATAGACTGACCAGTCATAGGAGAGATTTAAGCCCCATGTGTCTGTTCCTGTGACGTGACACGTGCACACAAGAGGATGCGGGGTGCTTCTGCTTTCGTAGTGAAGGCTAGGGATGGGGTTATGAGGAGACAGATGTGCCCTGGAAGGACGAATCCCGTCTGATTGACTGAAGACGAGGGCATATCATGAAGACAGAGTCCGTCTCAATGGATTGACATGGTCGTTGGGGACCGAATCCAACCGAACACGATGCCCTAAAAAAAAAGATCTGCCAACTGCACTATTGATCCAGACCACCCGTCCATCCATCCACCCCACCTCCTATAGATTGTGGGATAGTGAGGGCCCAGAGGGCACCCCCGTCAGTTAGTCCCCGTCAAGAAATGCCGCCCCTGAGCACACTCTGTGCCACTAATGCCACCAGCTGCTACAGCGCTGCGCTATGTGAGTAAGAGCAGGGCCTAAGTCTCCTGGACGTAAAAGGCTTTAATGCAATAGGTAATTATGTAGTCTGATCTCACAGACAGGGGATTTAAGAGCTAACTATACCACCAGCACCCACCCTCATATCAATGTCTATGAATAACTGGATGATAGATAGACTGAAATAAAGATATATACAGGGGATAGATAAGAGATAGGGATATCAAGATCCAGATAGAGATGGCGTTGAAGATAGAGGAAGAGAGTGCGAGGGGGAGAGATAGAGGAAGAGAGATATGGATTTGTCTTTGGATTTAATGAGAAAAAGCATTCCACTTAGAATGAGGAACGTTCTGCACTGACACGCAACAGCTCCGGCGTTAAGACACTCAATAGAATAAATGTTGTTGGGCCTCGTATCCTACAAGCTACACGTGTCAGACGTTAAATATATATCTCCAGTATTGAGGAGAATATGTCTGACTTTTATGTCCACAGACTGGCCTTTCTGAAGTCAAGTGGGGTGTTTTCATGGCTGGGCGCCCCCCCAGTGCCAGCTTCCTCCCCCCTCTTTAACTCTCACTGGCGCTTTTGACTGTTGATCCTCCTGAAGAGGACAGATCAAATATTCCACTCGAGTCGGAGCCTTCCGTTTCGGGCGCAGATATGATTGGGGTTGACGGACGGGCCTGGTTTGGTCTTAACAGACAGCTCTACTTTGATATCCCCGCTCCCAGTGTATCACCAAAGACACAGGGAAGAGAGGAGGGGGGGAGAAGAGAACGAGAGAGATGAACAAAAGCATCTGTGGAGTGGTCAGGGCCAGCGGCAGCTTGAGTCGGAGGCTTTTTGAAGTCCCCCCACCCCCCACCACCCCTCCTCTCCCCCAAAGCCTCTACTGCCTCCCCACTACTCTCTCTCTCTCTTCCCTAATGGTCTCTGATAGCACCCATTGCTGACACACTAGATGGTGCCGCTCCACAACACCACTGCTCAACCCCATAGAGTTGTTCCCTACCTTTCAAGCGTGTTTTAATCACAATAAACCCCTAATCATAATTGTGTTGATTATAATCATGCAACGATTCTACATCAAGCCTATACTGACTGTAATGACTTTTTCTAAAAGGTCCATTATTCAAATCAAATGTAGAGTAGTGTACAGTGATGTACACTAAATCATTGACATTACCATGAAGAAACGCTCACCTAAATATTAGATATACAGTACAACTCTGAGACAACACAGATGTCCTTTGTCACGGTAGGAATGAAAGAGTTAACTGCTTTTTTCCTATTGCAAATGTCTCCCTTATAAACAGATTTTGTTGCTGCTTAAAGTGGGCTCAAAATTAAAGCATATCGCTTTACACACATATTGCATGCATATTACGGGGGCCCCAGCTGCCCGAGCCCTGCTCTTAAGAACCATATGATTAAGTTAGGAGGGGTGTATCAGATAAGATTTAAGCATCACCCTCCTCATGGGCACCCCTTTGCATTTTACAGGGGACTTATTAAATGGGGGAAATGACATTATTTTCCTGAGTGTATGTGTAATTATTGCCACACACCTGTGACTCCTGCCATCTTCGACGGGATGAGAGGGGGAAAGAGGGAGGGAGAGACACGGAGAAGGAGAGCGAGAAATGTCGTTTGGAGCAACGGGAGTTCTCATTTCGAGGATGGAAAAAAAGAAAAGAAAAGGAGGAGAAAAACAGAGAGCTTGTTAATAATCAGAGTCTTTCTGTCACTCTCAGTACACTGGTCTCCTAATGAATCACACACTGTCAATGACATCACAACCCCCTGATGGGGGGACATCTCTCAGCAGATCCAACCAATGCCGTCGATCGGGAAAACGGGGACTAAAACAACAAACTGAAGTGGACAAAAGCTTTGCTGAGAAGATAGACTAAGACAGGATGGGGGGGGGGGGGGGGCTCTTCGGAATCCATCCGTACTTCGTTCTAAATTCCTTTCATTTGAACAAAATGTTGCTTGAAAAAAAAAAGGTGCTTTTTCTCTTGCTGCCCTGGTTTTAAAATGACCACCCTGGTTAAGGCAAACATGTGAAATAGACTCAGAAGACAAAGGAAATGACCTACTAAGAAGGCGAAATGATCTTCCTTCACGCCTGCTCCAAAAAGTGACTCACGGTGTCGTAATTGTTTACCTTTGACACTGGCCATAATTCTCCTCCACTCGGCTGTAACGGAATAGTTCAGCATCCCTTTCGGGATCCACGCACTCTATGTTCTCTCCGTCCTTACAGGGCGCCAGGGCCTCAAATGTCACCGCAGCACATCAGACCCGCTATGACTCCACACCCCCGTGTGAGCACATCAGAAAACGCTGGGAAAGAAAGGAAATCAAATCTGCGAGTCGGGAACGAACAAAGTCATTAAAGAGACTTGAGTCTTGTTGATAACCATCAGCATATTGTCTGGGTCACTTAACATGACCTTCTTAAAGCTCGCTAGATTTTATAAACTTTCTTTTTTTTTGTGTTGCTTTTGACATTTTGGATCGGGTGTGAGTAAAAACAAATCACGTCAAGGTTTTACTGTCAATTCTGTTTTCCTGTGTGGCTCTAAAAGCAGGGAAATAGCGGTGTTTGGTGTAATGTTTAATAGAAAACAGATGGTTGCAGATGTAGGGCCTTGCAGTGGTGGTGACATGCCTTTAATGTTTTAGAGTGGTCTTGCTGTAAATGTTGAAGCAGCTGTTTCCTCCCGTTGTAAAAATGTGAGTTTTAATTCATGATTGACAGCTATTGGATTTACTGTAAATTCCAGAAATGAATATGGAAGCGATGAAATGAGAGAGGGGTGGGCGAGGGGGATGGGGGTAGATGGGGAGCGGGTGTTTGGCGCTGTTTGGCACTGAATATATTCCTCCCAGCCCAAACCCTGTTTATTTTCTACTTTTTATTTTTGAAACCACTGAGCCACAGTCTGTTTAAACACAAGGCTGTGCATCCAGCCCTATACGCACTGATACTCAGAAGTACAGGAATATTAAAATATGAGCGAGCGAGGAGAGGGTAGAGAGAGAGAGAGAGAGAGAGAGAGAGAGAGAGAGAGAGAGAGAGAGAGAGAGAGAATGAGGTAGGAGAGAGAGAGAATGAGGTAGGGTGGAGGCTGGAGTTATATTTGTATGTGTTTGTTTAGCTGCTGTTCGTTTAGTTTTAATGTCAGCCACAAGAAGAGTTCCCCTGATGCTCATGGTTGATTGTCATCAATTCGCTTCTTGGCATTTAAACCACCTGCTTCCAATACAGGTATTTGAAGTGCAAATACACTGCATATGCCCAGACAAATTAAAAAACACGGAGCGTAAACACTTTTGAAGTCAGAACTTTTTACCATTTTTTCAATCAGGGAGTTGCACTGTCAAATATGATTTTCTTGAGGAGGAAGGCAATGCCAGACAGATAATGCTTCTCACAGCGAACCTGCATAATACTAACTGGTTATATATTTATTTATGGTTTTGTTCACAAGGCATACAAAAAGGTTCTGTTTTATCTCACCCCGGGCTCGATTGTTGTGCCTCTCGACTGTGTTCGATTAAGTGTTGTTTTTTTTACACACAGTGAGAAAATATGTATATATATATTTTTTTTTTCTCATGACGCTACTGTTATTTAAACATCAATAGCCATACATCTTCTTAAACATTGGCTCACTCTCATATAAATATTTGTATATGATCATTACTTTTGCCCCCCATATGCTTCGTCTTCCTGCGTCAGCTCCGAGTTGTAATATCCAATATTGCTGCCTCTGCATTCAGCCAAAGCCAATGGCCCTTGTTCAATTCATTTAATTATATCAGTGAATCCAACTCTGCCCAGTACGGAAGTGACGACATTAACGAGGACATGTTGTAAATGAATTCAGAGCATGAGATTGTGTAGCGCTAACCAAATTATACCAGATCCCCCAAAAATGTTGCGTCTATATTTTTGAAAATCTCTTTCCCATTCAGACCCAGTTAAAGTGAATCCTGTCATCAGGGTGAGCTTTTTAATCAGGCAGATGGGCAGCCAGAAAACACTGGGTCTGCACTGTCTCATCATCATCATGGTCATTACCATCATCATCAGCATCATGTGCACTTCTATCAGACCGTCTGATGAAACAATGATGATGGCATCAAGCTAACAGACTGGAACATAGAATATAGTTCTAAAACTTCAGGTGTACCGCGCTACACTTTAAAAAAAAAAATAAGAGAGCGAGAGAGAGAGAGAGAGAGAGAGAGAGAGAGAGAGAGAGAGAGAGAGAGAGAGAGAGAGAGAGAGAGAGAGAGAGAGAGAGAGAGAGAGAGAGAGGGAGAGAGAGAGAGGGAGAGAGAGAGAGACATGAAAAGAAGAGAAAGACAAAACAAAACTCGTGCCTGCTGCCCAAATGCTCTCTTTTCCTCTACTTTTGATAAAGTTGCTGAATGTTGTTTTTCAAATCAACGAGCAGGCTTTTCATTTTGTCAGATGAAGAGGAGGAAGAGGAGGGGAGGGGGCGTTGTTGATCATGAAACAGAGTCATTAGCGCTAGTGAAATCCACTATTCCACGTCTGCCTACGTCCTGCACGCCACACCTTGCAGCTTATTGATTTGCTTAAATTACAGGCTGACGAGCTTGGGACATGGCAGGGATCGGCGGGGTTCTCTCCATGAAACGGCTGTCACTCCTGTTGACGAGCACAATGCCAGCAGATGCAAGGCAATGTTGCCACGATTGTTCACGGGCCTGTCAACAACGCCAGACAGAAGCCCTGATGAGGTGTTACCTAATTGTGTTTTAAAAAGCGATGACACTTTGTCTAGTTCTCTTGAAAACGTCTCTTAATGCAATTAAACATCCTAAAAAAACAAGGTATGGAAGTAAGGGGAGGGATGGGAGGTAGTGTACAGTGGGGGGGTGGGGGGGTGACGGGGAGGGGAGGGGGGTATGCAGTATGCACGGACTACCTGCAGAGTGTAGCCATCCAAATGAGAACATAATAAAAACATCAGAGGAAAGGGCTATTGTCTCGGAGATGACAACAGCATTAGAAAGTCAGGTAATTAAAAAACGAACTTAGTGTTTTGCCAAAGTGGCCGTCATTGTTGAAGTTGAAGTTTAGCAGAATTCTTCCCCACTTAATTATTGTTCATCCATATTGCCAATAATGAGGCAGAAGAGACAAAAAGAAAACAATAATAACGAAGAAGAAGAAGAAGAAAACAAATCTATCAAATGATTAAAATGAAAAGTTGTTCTGTCCTCAAGGACACAGAGTTCTCGAGCATTCTGTTGTAGCTGTCCAGTACGAAAAATGAGACACATCTTGGACGGGAAGCAAATGAGAGGAGGAGGGAGAGGGAAAAGACAGAGAAATAAACTCCCATCTGATGACCAGCTTGTCTATAATACCGAACCCTTGCCTTTTGCCAAGTCCTCGTGATACACAAATATGAGAAGTGCAGATTTTGAAAGATTCTTTCCGTTTATCTCCCAGGCCTTGGAGGAGAGATGACAACATGCATGCCATGAACAATCAGGTGCCTATTTTAGTCTCTCTCTCACCCATTTTACACGATCAGAGATTCAAATGTTAAAAAAGAGAAGAAAAAAAAATGTTGCATTCATCTTGTTTTTTTGTTTTTTTTGTTGAAACAATAACAGGACAGATGATGCGGCCATCTTGAGATCGTTTGTCAGCCTGTCAGCCTCCGTTGACCTTGCAACAAACAGAGAGGTGCCGATACCATCTTCACGGAAAAGGAGTGCTGTTGTTTTTTTGGTAATAAAGACACATTTTGCCTTCCATTTGCACTGCCAGTTAAAAGCGCACAAACAAGGAAATCCATTATGGAACGCTACTTATAAGTGTGACCGATCCTTGTTCAGTCAATTAGAGGATGAAGCCCGGGAATATGATGTTTGTCTGTTAGCATCTGTGGCATACAGATCAGCCTGGATTTGACGATGGAGGGGGAGATTTGGTTCAGGGTTTTTTTCCAGGGGGGGGGGTGAGGAAGGGAGGGCAGTGCCGCCCGAGCTCTGCTGGTCTCTTTCTATTTCCCTTCTTTCCATTCCCAAACGCATTAATGTGCACAGCTATGCGCTTTGCCATTGTTCTGTGTTTAAAAGCTTAAAGAATGTGTTTGTATAACTGGCAAAACTAGTGATGCGGAGCTCGTCAAAAGCGCACACTTAAAGTTGGTAGGAAAATAGGACACAAAGGGCGATATATAAAATCGTGGTTAATAAGACGAGCTTTCCAGAATGAGCTGGGATGAGGTTTCACGTTTAAGATGTATCTTAAATCCACAGCATCATCCCTCCACCCTTTTTCCCTGCGTCCAATGAAAACTATAAACCATAACGTTCTTACAATTTCTGGAAACTGGTGCATGCTGGGCTTGATTTGACAGGAATTTCTTCCTCGTGAATCCCGTAACCCAGAATTCATCCTCTGCTAGAAGGCCACTTTTCAGAACAGACAGCTCCACAACAGCACACGTTTCTAATGGGGAATAAAATACTACATCAATGTTATCAAATGGAGTTTTTAGCTTTGTGGCCGAATCATAAGAAAGACTGGTACGTAATATACACAAATGTATGTATGCATGTGGACTTTTATATTATTATTCTAATTATTATTTACAACATGCAGGCTACTGCAGGACTACAGACTCACTACAGTGCAACAAGCTACTTCAATGATGATGCATATGGGTGGATGTAGACCCCAGCCCACTTCATTAATATTGTATTCTTATTTTGTGCGTGTGTGTGTTTGTGTAAAACAGACAGGAATAAAGAGAAAGAGAGAGAGAGAGAGAGAGAGAGACAGAGAGAGAGAGAGAGAGAGAGAGAGAGAGAATGAGAAAGAGAGAGAGAGAGAGAGAGAGAGAGAGAGAGAGAAAGAGAAATGAGAAAGGGAGAGAGAGAGAGAGAGAGAGAGGGAAAGAGAGAGAAAGAGAAAATGAGAAAGGGAGAGAGAAAGAGAAAATGAGAAAGGGAGAGAGAGAGAGAGAGAAAGAGAAAATGAGAAAGGGAGAGAGAGAGAGAGAGAGAGAGAGAGAGAGAGAGAGAGAGAGAGAGAGAGAGAGAGAGAGAGAGAAAGAGAAAATGAGAAAGGGAGAGAGAGAGAGAGAGAGAGAAAATGAGAAAGGGAGAGAGAGAGAGAGAGAGAGAGAGAGAGAGAGAGAAAGAGAAAGAGAAAATGAGAAAGGGAGAGAGAGACTGTGTATTTGTGTTTGTCTTTTCTTTATGTTTCTCATTTCTGGGTATAATTCAATCTCACAAGGTTTCCTTTGGGATAGCTACTCATTTCAGCAAATCAAATGCAGATTCATCCAGATTATGTCAAAAACACTTTTTTTTTTCATAAAAACATAAAAATCAGTTATAAATTCTCAACCAACAAATTGAACCTGGTAAACTTTCTGATTTTTTCAAACTTGCATGAGTGTGTCTCTGTGTGCCTGATTGTAAGAGAGAGAGGGAGAGGTAGAAAGAGAGAAAGAGAGAGAGAGAGAGAGAGAGAAAGATGGGATCAAGGGACAGTTATTAGGTTTGTCAGGAAACAAAAGCCTCACTGTTGGAGACAGCTTAAGCTGAGCAGTTACTGTACCTTTCAAAACTAATATGTAACCATATCTGTTTTAAAAGGACGATTCATATTACTGTGAATGCAGGAGAAAAGTTGTTCCCATCTCCTAGCCCCAGGAAACTCGAGTCCAGACCTAATGGCCCCTCAATTGGAGGGTGGCCTTTTGTGGAAGGCATCGCATTTGAAAAGATGGGAACATTAAAGTCTTGTAATGATGTAAAACATCTTCAGCTTTTTTTGACAGTACAATGGCGCTTATTGTGCTTTATCGTAGCCGTGGCGACTCAAAGGTCATTTTGTATATGACTCTGTGGACAAGGGTAGCACTGAATGAAAATTAGGTTATATGTGATCAACTAAGTTATTAATCAGATTAAAATGGATTCTCTTTGGCTCCTAGTTAACAAGGCTCAGAGAGAGAGAAGAGAAATGAGAGAGAGAGAGAGAGAGAGAGAGGAAACAATAGAACGCTCTTATTTTCTCAGTCTGAGAAGAATGTCATTGTTTCAAGCATGAAATCATCGTCAAAAAAGGCAGGCGTGGAGCGAGAACATACACATAACATGCCTGTATCTATGGTAAAGCAGATGCCCTTGCAGTGCCTCTCTCATAGCCTCATCCTAGGTAACCTTTGTAATCCTGATTAAATGACTGTAATTAGAGCGACAACTAGTCCACCTCCCCCATATTTCTCCAAAAAAACTAAACAATGCACCATTCTAAATCCAGTCTATGGGATTTGCATGAAACAATGCAGAAGCGGGTGCTGGTTATTTCCATCTCTACAGAGGAATTAAGTGCATTTTTTTTTAAACAGCCAATGTTAGAATGTGTTGGGCTTACTTCTTTAGGCAATAACGTTTCCCTCTTCGTGAAAACGTCTTTCTTTTTTAAATGTTTAAATCAAACATGGCTTAGGGGTTTGGATCATCCTTCACAAGACAACAAGACCGGAAATAATGCTAGTTATTTGTCCCTAATTGCCACAGTATACTTTTCCAAACACCGCTGTTGCTCATCCGTCTATACTTGTGTTATTGTGTGTAAAAAAAAAAAATTGTATTAGCATCACGCCATGCTACCATTGATGTTGAATAATAAAGCAAATAAAAGGTGACATAGTTTCTTTTTCTCTCTCTCCCGTTGTATCCCCCCCCCCCCGTCTCTCGTTCTCTCTGTTGTCGTTGAAGTTCCTGTGCGTTCCCTCATTATGTGTTGGCTGGCGGTGTAAGTACGCTTATTATGTTTGTGCTGCACGCGCGGTGTACCTGCACTCTCGCAGGAAGAGTTGCTTTATCAGTACAAACCCCGCCGAGGCCGACTCCTTTACATCTAAGGGCGCCTTGGGAAGAGAACCCCGGCGCTAAGAGGAACATCTCAAATCTGAACAAAAGTCTACAGGAGTGAGAGAAACAAACACCGAAATAACAAGATGGAAAGCAAAATCATATCAAATGCGGTATATTGGGTTGGAAGGCCAATTTATAACCCATTGTTTTATGTTTTGTTATATTGAATATAATGCACGCATGCACCCACAGGCAGAGACACAAACCTGCATCCATTACCCTATGAATGGGAACAGCTACTTTCTGCAACTCCCAAGGTCCCAGCCCAGATATGTCCTCTCTCTCTCTCTCTCTCTCTCTCTCTCTCTCTCCCTCTCTCTCTCTCTCTCTCTCCCTCTCTCTGTCTCTCTCTCTCTCTCTCTCTCTCTCTCTCTCTCTCTCTCTCTCTCTCTCTCTCTCTCTCTCTCTCTCTCTCTCTCGCTCGCTCGCTTCTAAAATAATGAATAGAATAATTGTCATGTAGTTGTTAGCATCCGATATTCACACTCCCATTCCGAGGTGAACTTGATACTCCATTCGCTGTACTTTCAGGAAATGACGAGGCCAATATCATCAAGGTAATCGAGCTAGAAAGAGAAGGGGAGAATATGAAGCCTTTCAAAAGCTTTTCAGCACAGAAGAGTTAATATCTGGGAAATTAGCGGGGGGGGGGGTATTTTTAGAGATCCCATGGCTGCTAAGGGAGAGCAACAGGTATCATCCAGAGGGGATGACAACAGCTATTACAACTAATTGCTCTTTGAAACTAGTATTTGCACTGGTGAGTGACAAGGTGATAATTCACCTCGGCGCAAGTTAAAATGGTAATATTGCACATGTGAAATAGCACCTCTGCTTCACCCGTCAACTCGTCATCTCACGCTGCACACTGCACAGAAAGAGAATTCGTCAACACTGTCTGTCGCCTAAGAAACTCAGAGAAACCGACATCCTCCAGACAGCTTAATCGTGGGAGAACTTTCCCCCTCCAGCGATGTTATCAAAAGAAGACTCCATGGGTGTGGGAACGATCCACAGAAGGCTGATCTCACCAGCGTTTTGAACGGGGCAGCAGTGGCGATGGTCAGAGACCTATTGGTTTGACCCATGCAGGGAAGGAAGTCGGGTAGTTTGTCAACTCACTACTTTTAGAAGGGATCATCAGTGTGAGACAGGTTCTCGTTGACATTAGTGCTGGTCATTAGTGTTAAACACAATCTCACTCATTTCAGCACACATCATCAGTGTGAGATAGACTCTCATGGCCGTTAGCACACGCACAGGTGGCTTAGTGCATTGAGCTAATCCAGCCCTCCCTACTTGTCAGAGCTGTGTTGCTGTGGTTGTACCCAGCCCTCCCTACTTGTCAGAGCTGTGTTGCTGTGGTTGTACCCAGCCCTCCCTACTTGTCAGAGCTGTGTTGCTGTGGTTGTACCCAGCCCTCCCTACTTGTCAGAGCTGTGTTGCTGTGGTTGTACCCAGCCCTCCCTACTTGTCAGAGCTGTGTGGCTGTGTTTGTACACTAACAGACTAACAAAGACCAAATTAATGATAATTAGCCACCTGATGAGGACAGTATTATTGGCAATTACCAGGTTTCATCCTATCGTAGTGTATTAAGAGGGTTACACAGTAAGGGAGAAAATAAAACACAGAAAATATATAAATATCTTTCGTCTCTGACTGAGAATGCTGGTATCACTGTCGCTCACTCTGTTTTCCTATAATAGTCCATGGGTCCCTGAATTAGGTGGCTTTTGTAATTACTGAGCAGCAAATTGAAAAAGCTGTAAAGAACACAGGCTTTAATCTGTGTGTGTGTGTGTGTGTGTGTGTGTGTGTGTGTGTGTGTGTGTGTGTGTGTGTGTGTGTGTGTGTGTGTGTGTGTGTGTGTGTGTGTGTGTGTGCGTGCATGCGTGCGCGTTTCAGAGACTGTATTTCACTACAACATCCGAATGTATGACTATGTATGTGTGCGTGTTTGTGCGCACGGCAGAAAGAGAGAGAAATAAAGTGAGTGAGAAATAGAAAGAAATAGATAGAGAGAATAGAGAGATAGAAATAGACAGAAAGAGAACTAGAGAGCGAGATGGAGAGAGAGAGATACAGCGAGAGAGAGAGAGAGAGAGAGAAATGAACTTTATTTCTCTCTCTGCCATGCGCACACACACGCACACATACGTAATCATATAGTAGAAATACAGTCTCTGAAACGCGCACGTGCGCATGCACGCACGCACACACACACACACACACAGAGAGAGAGAGAGAGAGAGAGAGACAGCGAGAGAGAGAGATACTGTATGAGTAGCAGTATGAGAGGAAGTGTTTGTACTGCAAAGCCCTGCTTTCTTCTCGACAGAGAAAGTAACGGAGCTGTAATACCAGCTCTGATCCTGTATATCGGTGACATCCCCCAGTCAAGGAAAGGTAACTTATGTTTTTAACGATCATAATAACTTTAAAGAACCTGTTCAGAGGGACCCACCCATATGATCCTTTTATTCATCTGGTCTGAGCTTGACACAGGCTCTGCTCAGTAGTGGAGGGGGGGCTGACAGGCCCTGAAGTAGCACAACCCTGTGTCTAACCTCTACGATTGCGGGTTCAAGTCCCACACAGGGAGGGCCGCCTTCAAATCTCTCCCTTTTGACAGAGATAATTGGCCACCAGTGACATGAACACTGCTACAACTAAGTAGTCAACCAACCCTACAACCCCACAACCCCCTGACAAGAAACCGAAAAATCTCCCGCGAGCATAAGCTAGCAGACCGACGCTGTCAGAGGAGGCTGTACTCACGGCTAAAAATATCAGAGAAGGTTTGAATACATTTACTTTTTTTTTAACTTTTTTTTTTTTTACATAGTTTGTGTTCCTGACACAGGCAATCTGTGTCTATGTTTGCTGTTTCTTCTTCTTCTTCTCTCTCTCTCTTTCCCTCCACCTCCTACTCCTCCTCCTCCTGAACTTCCCACGGTGCGAGCTTGGCATGAGCCACTTGTGCAGCGCGCATCGGGAACATACTGCGCCTGCATTTGAGGGGCTTTGTAAATTGATAAACCCAAAGGGCCACGTGGTGGATTCACACGTCTTCTCACCAGAAATATTGTTATAGACAATGATCCGTCTCCTTCTCTCACTCGAAAATACCTCTCAGTATGCCTCGTTCACTCTTTCCACTCTGTCTCCTCCTTCTCCCCCTCTTCTTCCTCTGCAATTCCAGCAGGGGGTGTTATGCCCTTATGAACTATTATCAAGAGGGGGAGACATACAACCCACCTCCCCCACCCCACCCCCCTCCTTCCCTGCACCCCTACACCCACCATCGGTCTGCCTTTCTCCCCGAAGACGCTCGGCAGTAGACATACCACCAGCGCCTTACCATTCTAACGTCAGTAGCTACGTTTGCCTTGGATCCTCATGTGTGCCAGCCCTGCTTCTCCACGTCAAGTGCTGTAACATTAACACTGACCGACTGACCCTGTTTAACCCTAGTGCCCGCGCTACCCCTGACCGTGTCACCGAGCTGGAAACGCCAGTGCCTTCCATGCCCCTGGAATGTCTGGGTTAAGTGGCAAAATTCGGGTGAGGGTGCTGAGGCTGAGGATTCTGATTGGACTGCACTCTTAGCAGTAAGATACTTTACACTATTAGCAGTAAGATATTGTGCACTCTTAGCAGTAAGATATTGTACACTCTTAGCAGTAAGATACTTTACACTCTTAGCAGTAAGATATTGTACACTCTTAGCAGTAAGATACTTTACACTCTTAGCAGTAAGATACTTTACACTCTTAGCAGTAAGATATTGTACACTCTTAGCAGTAAGATATTGTACACTCTTAGCAGTAAGATACTGTACACTCTTAGCAGTAAGATACTGTACACTCTTAGCAGTAAGATACTGTACACTCTTAGCAGTAAGATATTGTACACTCTTAGCAGTAAGATATTGTACACTCTTAGCAGTAAGATATTGTACACTCTTAGCAGTAAGATACTGTACACTCTTAGCAGTAAGATACTGTACACTCTTAGCAGTAAGATATTGTACACTCTTAGCAGTAAGATATTGTACACTCTTAGCAGTAAGATATTGTACACTCTTAGCAGTAAGATACTGTACACTCTTAGCAGTAAGATATTGTACACTCTTAGCAGTAAGATACTGTACACTCTTACTCTTAGCAGTAAGATATTGTACACTCTTAGCAGTAAGATATTGTACACTCTTAGCAGTAAGATACTGTACACTCTTAGCAGTAAGATATTGTACACTCTTAGCAGTAAGATACTGTACACTCTTAGCAGTAAGATACTGTACACTCTTAGCAGTAAGATACTGTACACTCTTAGCAGTAAGATATTACACTCTTAGCAGTAAGATACTGTACACTCTTAGCAGTAAGATATTGTACACTCTTAGCAGTAAGATATTGTACACTCTTAGCAGTAAGATATTGTACACTCTTAGCAGTAAGATATTGTACACTCTTAGCAGTAAGATATTGTACACTCTTAGCAGTAAGATATTGTACACTCTTAGCAGTAAGATACTGTACACTCTTAGCAGTAAGATATTGTACACTCTTAGCAGTAAGATATTGTACACTCTTAGCAGTAAGATACTGTACACTCTTAGCAGTAAGATATTGTACACTCTTAGCAGTAAGATATTGTACACTCTTAGCAGTAGGATATTGTGCACTCTTAGCAGTAAGATACTGTACACTCTTAGCAGTAAGATATTGTACACTCTTAGCAGTAAGATAATGTGCACTCTTAGCAGTAAGATACTGTACACTCTTAGCAGTAAGATAATGTGCACTCTTTGTGACACTGTCTGTTACCTACACCGAGCCAGTCTCGCCTTTGTGACACTGTCTGTTAGTTACACCGAGCCAGTCTCGTCCTGTAGCTTAGCAATAGATGAGGACAGAGGAAAATCTAAAGCCTGGTCGTAGTAACAGGCATTTCTATTTCCTATTACCGTGACACTGAGTTGTTGGTTCATACTTGTCCAAACAAGCAATTGTTCACTTTTCTAAAGCAGGCGAATCAAGATAACCGTTTATCTAACAATCATCAACAACAAACAAAGAACCACAATGACAGCAGCCCAGACACTACAGGGCAGACGCAGAGTGTCCTCGTGCGCAGAAAGCCTGAGATATACGCGTATAAGTGATATGAGAATAGCTTTCGTTCTCTATATATCCCTCCGTCGCTATCGCTCTCCTTCTCCTGTGAGAGGTGCTTCACTTTGAGTTATGCTATTTTTCCCAGGCAACACCTAAACATGCCCACCCAAGCCCTATCCTAACCCACGCGTTCAGCAATGCCTCCTCTTCAGACTGCCAATCTCAACCAACGAGAGACCATGTGAGTGTTACAGAAAGGTGCACACTGTAACACGGTACAGTCTGTTGTATAACTTTCAAATGTTGTACTGTTTAAGTACTACAACAGTACAGGCCTAATCATGCATGACTATAGATAGGCCTCGATCACAAGTGGCTAATGACTGTGTGAAACACATCCACATTGGCTGACCTCAACAACACAGTGGACCAATAGCAACCTTAACACTACACTCTGTACTACACACTATACCAACTGGAAATCACTCTCGAATGAGATATCAGAGGGAATGGAATGATCACTGTTGATTTGCCATTAATATATTTCGAGAAATGTGTGTGTATGTGTGTGTGTGTGTGTGTGCGTGTGTGTGTGTGTGTGTGGGTGTGAAGGACCCACCCCTAGCTCTGGGCATGCTAATGAAGAGAGAGCCACTTACGACGCTCAGCTCGCCGTGGAGCCCAGCCCATGTGCTCGACAGCCCAAATTCAGGCGAGAATTTCGATATTAATGATTTATGCTCTATTTGCATACAAACCTAATGCAAACCCACTTCAGATAATCACATTTTGCCAGTTCTGAATTGAATTTTCAGGGCGGCTTGCCACCCCCACCTCAAATAACTGTGGAGAATATGTTCCTTGCAATTCCCCATCGAAGCCCCCTCCATAAGGAGATCAGGAGTGGATGAAGGGAGGGGCTAGTGGGATTTATTAAGGAAGACTTTCTGCTACTTTATATGGGGTAGGTAGACGTGACTATTATCCATGCACTCTACATATTAACGCAGTGAGAGCATCTCCTGTTACCTGCATCCACCATTGACCTCCATATCTGACAGCACTGTCGTCACCTGTACATGATTACAGGAAACACATTGTGAAGTTTTGGAGTTTTGAATGACTGTTTACTGCATTTCTGTCACCTCTGGAAACCAAACGTGCGAGGTCTCTGGAGCAGATGTCGCCAGGAGATGGAGCATTGTGTGTGTGTGTGTGGGGGGGAGGCAGGGTCAGGCTTGGCACACTTCCATCCAGCTGTGCTTAGCTAGCCGAGAAACAGCGGACGAGCGTACCTTATCTGAGACTGACCTGTCCGCGGACCACTCACAGCACATACAGAGGGGAGGTGGGTTCGGACTGGTCCGGTGGCTATCTGTCCCTCTACCCCTGGTTGTGGGGGCTAGAGGCGTTTCCTTGGGAGGTTCTCGGGGCCAGATAGACCGATGTAGCCTAGCGAGGTGTTGTTGGTCGGTGTTGTGCCTGGTAAAGGTGAGTGTGTGTGTAACACTAGACGCGTGGTGAATATTTAGCAGGGGTGAAACAGAGGTAAGTGTTACGGGGTCAAGAAGAGCGCCAGCTACATGGGCTTTGACACGCTAACATGCTGCTTAGGCACTCAGCCTCCAGCCTCCCTGCCTGGGCTAGGGAACTTGAACACTGTCACACACGCACACACACACGCAGGCGAGCGCGCACGCACGCACACACGCACACACACACACACACGCACACACACACACACACCCCGATTATGAGCACTAATGTCATACTCTGAGTGTACAAAACATCATGAACATCTTCTCTTTCCATGACACAGACTGACCAGGTGAATCCAGGTGAAAGCCCTGATCCCTTATTGATGTCACCTGTTAAATCCACTTCAATCAGTGTAGATGGAGGGGAGGAGAGGTTAAAGAAGGATTTTGAAGCCTTGAGACAACTGAGACATGGATTGTATATGCCATTCAGAGGGTGAAGGGGCAAGACAAAATATTTAAGTGCCTTTGAACGGGGTATGGTAGTAGGTGCCAGGTGCGCCGGTTTTGGTCAAGAACTGCCCTGCTGCTGAGTTTTTCACACTCAACAGTTTCCCGCGTGTATCAAGAATGGCCCACCACCCAAAGGACATCCTGTCAACTTGACGCGACTGTGGGAAGCATTGGAGTCAACATGGGCCAGCATTTCTGTGGAGCGCTTTCGACACCTTGTAGATTCCACGCCCCCCGACGAACTGAAGCTGTTCTGAGGGCAAGGTGTCCTTAATGGAAGGTGTCCTTAATGGAAGGTGTCCTTAATGTTCTGTACACTCAGTGTATATTAATCTCCTATGTTTCGTGGGTTATCTCTTGGGTCAGGAGATTGTAAAAGAGTATCAATGCTACTGAGCTGTATACATAGTCAACAGCTAGGCCCTATTACAATAAGAGACAGACTCGAGCTCGGGGACAATAACATACACATAAGAAAGCCCTTTGTTCCATAGACAAAGCCTGATCTAAAAAGGTCAGGCTTCTTCTCGGTTCTGTTCAAAAGCGACTACGTCACAAGGGTAGCTTTCAAATGCCTTTTGGTTAAAGGAGCGCATTCCAACACAAAAGCACTTACAAAGTCAGAATGCCACTCATTTTCATCACCGTGAGTGACCCTCTTAAGGCGGTAAAATATTCAACAGGTTCCATGATGACAGACATAGTTTCCATGACAGTAAAGGTCAACTAATCATGAACAATTGGATGACAACATTGATCCTCTAAGTAGAAAACCAATTGACTGAAGATTATTGCTATTCGTTTCATTTGAATATGGGCTTCGATTAAATTATTTCGTAAACAGTGAGACAAAAACACATCAAACTATTTCTCGTGTAAATATATTGAGTATTTTGCAGCATGTCGAAACCTAATGAAAATAGGCCTATTTTTTGTCTGCTAATCCTAAATCAATTTGCAGAGGGATTGTTTATCTAACAAAATAAAATATCTGTCTTGCCATTCGATATTTGTAGAATATGAGCAGTGGTATCAGCCTTAACACTAAATTAATTCAGGTTGCTAGAGAACACGCCTCGGATAACGTATGTGTGTGACATTTAATGAATATTACAGTATATTCAAGAAATGCAATATTTAATATTTATGTTGTCATTTAAAATGGGAGGCGAGTGAGAGACATATTCAATGATGGAATCCTCCAGATATGGCTAGTTGAATTCTGGACTAAAATGTGTGGTTCACATTTCCTACTACGTACAACTACACTGGCTGGCCCAGTGCTGAGCTATGAGCTCAACTTGAAGATTCCTTTTCCCTAAGATTTGTATCACCGAAACTGCAAAAACAAAGGCACTCCGAAAAACAGCAGTCTCAAGGAGCGCCTGTAACCTTAACAGAATCATGAAAGCTGACAGTTCATTTTTCACAGGCCCATAGATCTTTGGGTCTTATAAAGTAATGGGCTTTTGGGAGAGGGCTTTATGAGAGCGAGGATAGTTAACCGCCGTGTGCTTGAGATGACATGGGAGCTGAGGTCCTGCTCTTAGGCAGACAGGATTATTCCCTTCCCCGGGATGGAGGGAGAGAAGACACGACTGTCTCCCTAATATAAACGTGTAATAAAGATTCATCTGTTGCTACTCGCCACTCCAATAGCTTCTAAACTTGCTTGAAATAAGGTTGAAATCACTTTAGAGCAAATCTCGTTTTCTTTGTGTGAGTTTCATTGTGAATCTCAGCACAAAGTTACGTGTGTGTGTGTGTGTGTGTGTGTGTGTGTGTGTGCGTGATGCTGTGTGTGTATGAAACGTGGTGTCGGCAAATGTACACATCGTAGTGTTAGAGAGTGTAGGTAAACACAAGATTGAATGTGTTTCGTGTGTGTGTGTTTGCGTGTGCGTGCATTGTTTGTGTGTTTGTGGACGTAGGGACAATAAGATGAAAGGCGGTGCCATGCGGCAGGGTCAGGCTCACTTACTGGGTGCGTCTGGTCTCTTGATGCCGCCGCCGCCACTGTTTGAGCCGCTTCCAAGGCCGTTGAACGCTGCGAGGTTCTCCGAGCTGTAGGCCCTCAGGACGGACAGCATGTTCATCTGCTGCTCGAGATGGGCATGTTCCGGCTTCAGCAGACCCGGGGAACCACCAGGAGATGAAAGGAGACCCAAGCCCTGCTGCCACTGCTTCTCCAGGGGCGGCTGAGGCTGGAACTGGGGAGGGAAAGGGGCCCCAGGGCCCAAGGAGGCCCTTGGTCGTTGGGCCTCTCTAGCCGGGGACACGGCCTGCGTCTGCTTCGGCATCTGATAGGTGGCACTGTCCTCATCTTCCCCCTCCATCCCGTCCTCTTCCTCCTCTTCCTCCTCGTCGTCAGAGTGGGGTCGCTGTCTCTCTGGTTGGGCGGAGGAGGACTCGGTGCTGTGGCAGCGCTCTCCATCCCTGCCTTCATCATCCTCAGACTGTGCCTGGTCCTCCAGCTCCCCGCAGGAGGCCTTGTCTGAGAGCTCATCCCCAGCTGTTTCTCTGGCCTGGCTCTGCTGCTCCAGGGCTGGGTCAGGGCATGTCGCTCCAAACCCCTGGAGGCCCGGGGTCCTTGGGGAGCCATCATACATGCCTCCATACTGCTTATAGAAGTCACTCTGGAAGGCTCCCATGATGGTGTGGTGCTCCATGTGGTTGGACCAGGCTGACTGGCTCTTCTCCCCCTCTCTGTCATTGTCTCTGTCATGGAGGTGGGCTGGGCCTATGCTGGCCTTGAGGAAGTGGGAGGGCTCTCCCTGGTGCTCCTTGCCCTCCTTGCATTGCTTGGCCTTGCCTAGGTGGTTGGCCTGCAGGTGGAGGGCCATCAGGTCGACAGAGGCGGTGGTGAAGGAGCAGAAGAGGCAGCCATGCCACGCCACGTTGTCCTGGAAGGTGACAGAGGAGCCAGGCAGAGAGCCTGTTTCAGGCTTGACATTGACAGACAGGTCCAGAGGCTCGTACTGGGATCCAGGCTTGCCCGTTGAGGGCTTGGCCTCAGCCCTTTCCTCACCAGTATCAGCCCTCTTGGCTTTGGGCTCACCACTCTCAAAGTAATGCTGGGACTGCAGGTGGCTCTCTCTCATCTCCTTCTCCTTCTTCAGGGAGCTGAGGACAAAGCTGTCCATGAAGGCCTGCAGGGAGCCCTGGAAGTTGACACCGTTTCCCACCATGCTCTGGTACGCCCGACCAAGGTCTCTGAAGCTGGCTGGGACGTCTGCGGCGGAGGGGCCCTCTGGGCTCTTCATGCTTTCAGAGAGAGTGTCAGATCCCAGGCCGTTACGCTCTCGCTCTCTGTCCCTCTCACGCTCCCTGGGGGACAACATACCGGGAGGGGCCCACTGGTGGGGGTGCAACGGTCCCCCTCTGAAGTCCAGGCTGGAGGGCATGCCCTTGAAGACACCGCGGAGGACATCAGGGCGGGCGAAGACGCCACCCTTGCCGTGCTCCTCCTTGTGCTCAGAGAGAGGGGCGTGTCCGGAGGTGTGGCCGCCGCCATTCTGCCGCTCACGGTGGTGGCGCTCCAGGTGGTACTTCAGTGAGGCAGACTGGGTGCCTGCGTAGTCGCAGTGAGGGCACCTGTAGGGTTTCTCTCCTGTAAGAAAGATAGATAGATAGATAGAGTGAGAAAGAGAGAGAGAGACAGGACATGAATAAGAGAGGAAACAACAGTGAAAGCCAACACAATGATCTCAGTGATAACCAACATTCAACAGAATTCTGCATTCAGCAAACACCTCCTCAGCTCCATTCGGGGATTGGCATCTGAATACGGGTCGATCCAGCTCGATCCAGCTCCGCCAAGTGAGCCATCACTCATGTCAACACAATAAAAACCATTTCACCATATGTTGCTTTCAGTCCACCACAAGAGATAATATTTTCAACTGACAACACAACTGTCTCGATGTAATCTCTGTTTGCATGGGGGGGGGGGTTGTTGGTGGGTCTCTCTCTCTCTTGGCCTTGTTCGCTGACAGGCCTCTGCCTTGGCGATGAGACAGTGATTTCTAGGATGTTCTCTATTTGCAGTTTATCATAAATCACCATTCACAGAGAAGAAGCGCTCCATTCCGTCCCAGTTGAATGGCTCTATGGCTATTTGGACCAAATAGTGGAAGACGTAGTCCCTTCATATGAAACTAAAACAGACTTTAACTGACAACAAATGAGCAAAAATGTACATATGGAAAAGATTTGTCTGTACATCACGGTAGTAGTATCGTGGTAGTTGCATAATTTGACTTACAATGCAGTTACAACATCTCTACATCAATACACTGTGAACACATATATTCATACATATTCTTGCAAGGTCAAATGCAATCATGATTTTTGCCAGAAAAGTGGATCTCCTTTGCCTTTGGAGAGATAAATTACGAACAGTATCTGAACATTAAATGCATCCTGTTAGCAATTACAATATATTTTAAACCAAAGGCAGATTTTTGGAATAGAAGAAACCATAAGCAGAAATGCTAAGCTTGACTTTTAGACATAGTAATGTGCCTGGCATTTCTTTTGAACAAGTCACAGCTAAATATGTGAAGAGCAAGGGTGGTTGGAAATAGTCCCGAATAAAATCATGTTTGTCAAGTACTGTGTGTGTGTGTGTGTGTGTATATATATACAGTATATAGCTATACCATGTTTCGATTGTACACATGGAAACCATTTTCCCTCCGTTTTTTGTTTTGTTTGTTGTTGCATTGTTACGCAAGACTGAATTGAATGATTTAAGTCTCGCTCTGTAGTAAATCATGGATATAATTAGCAAATGGCATACTGCTCAAGTAATTTATCATTATTTGGAGGGCACCATTCCAGAAGAAAAAAGACTGCAGGATCGGCAGACCTACTGCACAGTTCTCAAATAAAGGGCCACAAATACAAACTCAATACAATATTGATACCAGAGAGAGAGAAAGAAATTAGAGAGGGGAAGGGAGGGAGGGGGAGAGAGAGAGTGAGTGAGAGAGAGAGAGTGAGAGAGTGAGAGAGAGAGAGAGAGAGAGAGAGAGAGAGAGAGAGAGAGAGGGAGAGGGAGAGAGAGAGAGTACCGTGTTATTTTCTTTTACACAAGAGCGAGTTTGAAGCGTATATTTAAAATAAACCATGCGAGATGAGCTTTTAACCCAATAAGTGCTTATCCTCTAAGCAGGATAACAGGGGCTTGGGCTGATTTAATAAGGAAACGTCCCCGATGCAAATGATCATTCTCAATTCCTTTAACTGGACAAAATTATATTCTAGGCCCAAAATTAGAGTGAAATTAGAGTGGTCTGTTTTTTTTCTTGTTAACGATGGAAATGGGCATCAACACCACCAAATGTGAAACAGCATAAGAAGACGTGATTAACCTTGGGCAACAGACATCTGAATGGAACCAGTGAGGTAATGGTACTGTACACAAATAGGTGGTTAAACTCTAATCACCGATCATGGCGAATAAAGTAAGCTTCCTATACTTTTAATGCAATTTTCCACAAAAAGTGGGTAAACTGTTTGGCAAAAAAACTACAGTGGGTAAGCTACGTTTACTTGCATATACTATAATAATAATATAACATATGCCATTTAGCAGACACCTTTACCCTCCACAACACCACTGAATATAACTGAACATATGATACCTATCTAAACAAACCTTGAAGAGTAATCAATGTACACATGGCTGGGAAATGTATACCGTAAATGTGCGGTGTGTGTGTGTGTGTGTGTGTGTGTGTGTGTGTGTGTGTGTGTGTGTGTGTGTGTGTCTGTCTGTGTGTGTGTGTGTGTGTCTGTGTGTGTGTGTGTGTGTGTGTGTGTGTGTGTGTGTGTGTGTGTGTGTGTGTGTGTGTGTGTGTGTGTGTGTGTGTGTGTGTGTGTGTGTGTGTGTGCGTGTGTGTGTTCTTTCCGGACCGTTTGGACTCGCTAAGACATCTGCTCAATCATTCGTCAGGGGCATGTGTGATATCTGGGGAATATACTGTATCCTGCCTCGCAACATCACACACAATTTACTGCTAAAGGTCATTATGTACCCGTTAATCCACTTTTAATTGATATCAGTGCAAACAGCACAACCTCTGCGGAACACAACAGATCTCCATGGCACAAAAGAAAGGAATGATCATTTGCCATTGTTTAGAAATATACATTTCTCCCCCCAAAACATTTGCAATCAAGAAAATATATTAACACAAATCAAGGGGGTAAAAAAGAAAACACAAATTCATAAAATACCCGGGGCAAACTATTTAACGATCACCTGCCACAGTACAATAGGAAAAGTAGATTTCCATTACAACTATTATAACGTTTCAATGTATCAGCTTGTTCATCCTCCCAGTGCTGGGACATGGCGTCGTTTTGCTCTACTTCTTTAAGCAGTTCCTCGACTCCAACAGATTTCATCTGGATTTGAGATGCTTCGTCGCAGCTCCATAGTAACCACTCAGAATAAACACCCAGAGCCACTACAGAGGGGCAATTAAAACAGTTAATAGATATGACACACTTTAAGATACATTTCCATGTGGCTTTTACGTAACGTTGAAAGGCGGTTTGCACTGGAAGAAGTGCGGTTATTCAAGTCTTGTCCGGGCTGGACTGGGAAACCCTCCGGGAAAGGAACCGATCCAAACGCCTTTAAGTCGATGCTAAATTGAATAAAGCCAGGCTGTTGGTTAGCAACAAACATCCACATGGGTGTTCATAAACAGTAGTGTTGTTACATGCAAAGAGGTACTAGTTTGGAAGAGGGGTTCGGGAATGTTCGTAGTAAACCTGTCCGTGAACGAGAAATAACAGGGGAGAGAGAGAGAGAGAGAGAGAGAGAGAGAGAGAGAGAGAGAGAGAGAGCGCGGGAGGCAGAGAGTTGGAGAGAGGGTGAGAAAGAAATGGAGAGAGGGAGAGAGGGAGAGAAATGGAGAGCAAGATCACAGGTCCCCATTGATTCATTCTGATTGCAAAGGTTAGGTTAAGGTTATGTGACATGGGCAAAGCATGGCTCTTTCTCTGTTCCCCGTTTAAAGGTGAGTGGAAACTCTACTGGTTATTTCCCCTAAAGTTATGCGTAGCCATTGTCAAGAGCAAAGACCTTTTTTTTTTTTTACACACAGCTGCTTACTGCTAAATACTGCCTTGTCCAGAAGGGGACAATCTGTGTCTCTAATTGCTGTCACTGAAGCCTAGATTCATTATGTGACTTTCCCATTAAAATGTGAGCATTAATTTGTATAATGAAATATCACCCACTGCAGTGTTCATTAACTGTGGCCCCACACTGTATTCTGCACAATGTTAGCTACCTAAAAACTGTGGTTAATTTCACTAATGGATATTTTCCCACTCACTGTTCAAGAGGAAATGAATACTGTAACATTAGCTCTTTAACTTTTAGAGAAATTTAAATTCACTTCATTCCTTTCAACAAAATGTTAGCGAGTCATTAATCTAACATTGTGTTGCACAATGCGAGCACCTCTCAGTAAGCAATGCCATTGTGCTGTTCGGACTGAATTAGAATGAAGGGCGCATTATGTCCTCTCAGAGTTCCACTGTTTTGCCATCAAGGAGGAATCGTCATCGGATGTAAAAGTCATCGCCTTGATGTAATCATCACCATTTCAACCTGAAGTCAATCTGATCATGTATGAAGTGATTTAAAGGGCAACACCTTGTATATACATCAGACGGTTTCTGTGTATGAAGTGACCATGTTGAGTTGTGCTTACGCAGGACCTGGCCTGGGCTGCTGCACTGAGTGAGTTAACGGAGGGCCTGAGATGAGGCCTCTGTTTCCTCTCTACTGAAATATGGCCCTTCTGGGGACCCTTACTGTACCACTCAAAGCAGGACATAACTCAGCCCCCCCTCTGTTAGGTAACAGATTTCCATGCTCCCCCGTCCTGTCCCCTGTCCTCGTCCCCGGCCCCTCCTCTCCTGACGGCGAGGTATTCAGAGAGGTCTGTAGAATCAGGGTTGAGGCTCCTCTCGTTGACCTGGATGTGCTATTTTACACAAAGATCCTAATTATGGTAGTGCACAAGTGCTCCTGCGCTACGCCTAGCTACGAGCTACGCTGGCTCCTTAATTCCCCTCCAGACCAGAGGTATTTGGTCCTTATTAAAGGGGGCGTGGGGGGGGGCACAGTTTGGGTGGTCTCCCTTCTCTCTTTTTAAGTGCATGGCGAAAAAAAGTGAGGGGAAAAAAAGCAAGCATTGATTTCCTCAGCTGCAAGAGATTTCCATTTTAAGTTCTGAAGGCTTGAGCCATGCCTTTACTGGCACTTAAGGATGATTTTTTTTTTTTTTTTTGGGGGGGGGGGACTGTAAAATGGTGTCTTCAGATACAGAGGTCAGGGCATCAGACTCACAGCATTCACAGTTAAATGTAGAACAAGAACAGGGGCTGATAAGGAATGAAGTGCTAAATACCATGAGGTCTCCATGAGTATACAGGATGTACTTGGTCATTCCCAGGCCTAATCTGAGAAAGGGAGAAAGCCATACGGAATGAAGAGGTATTGTAGCATCGTGTAGTAGACTGTCACTAGGACGTACACTCAAGCTCTCCCCTCAGCCAAGTAATTAGAGCACAGCTCTGAAAGAAATGCTTAACACTCGTTTCATGCTCTTTTGTGTCTGATATGGGCTGACTCATATAGCACCACGCCATGGATTTTCACAGGTGGTCCAGTACAGCACCCTAAGCTACATTCCAAGCAGTACTCCAAGGTACGCAACAACAACAAAAACACACTCAATGCAGAAACATAGTGTGGAACCCATGCTGTAGCATACGCAGCACGTAGGATGCTAGAGTAGCCTGTAGCTGAACCGATGTCCTTGATCTAAGGCGACCTTAGAATCGGCCTACATGTGACATTAGCCTGGATATTTACTGGGGCGTTTCTACCTTGCAGTGTAGTGAGGTATGACAACCTGCTCTGGCTCTGGCCAGTGGACACCGTGTCCACACCATTACTCTCAATGGGACCACCTCTACCTCCCAGCAGCTAACACAGAAGGTCATCCAGGTAGAGATATATTTTGACACTCCTTTGCTAGATATGGCTAAGATTAGAACAGTAGCTGCAGTGAACCACTGAATGCCATTGTCCCACTAACTACAGAATATATCCAGGAAGCAGCTGTGTGCTTTGAATAACTGCCCTCGCCGACGGTATCGAACACGGCCAAACGGAGTCGACTCGAGTCGTAGGCAGAGAGCAGGGGGGCAGAAGGGAAAACTGTGGTCGCAGTAATATCCAAGGGGAACTCACTCCACTGACCTGTGTGAATCCTCAGGTGGACCTTGAGGTGGTGGGAGGTACGGAAGGTCTTCCCACAGTAGGGGCAGTCCTTGATGGCCGAGCCCAGGCTCCTGTCCCTGTGCTGGGAGGGGGCCTGCTGAACACTCCCCGCCGCCTTCCCCAGGTCATCCCCGACATCTGGAGCAACAAGAGAGAGACACACACAGACACACACAAGGGAGGAGCGGTGAGTGTCACGTCAAACCGTCAACCATGTCAGAAAACACACTTCTACTTTGGCTTTGTCCTCCTTTTCCATCCAAATCTGCTAACACCACACAAAGTAAAACACATCAATGGGTTCACGTTTTGCCGCTATTCCTGCCCCCCCCCCCCCCCTCCCATTTCAAGCTGACAGAACGCTGACAGTTCATAAGCTTTCAGGCTCCTTTAGAAACACCGGGCCGACCCCCTCCACACTCTCCCACTCCCGTCAGGATGTTTCATCCCCGCTATCCTCATCTTCTGGTAGCATATGGCGGATTGTGTTGAAATGAACAATACAAGGAAAGAAACGGCTCTGTCAGCAGTGGGCTAACGCGTCTCCGTAGCGCCCTGATTTTGACAGGTAGCGTCGCTTCTGTCAGAGATGCGAGAGGGTGATAAGAGTGACCCCGCCCTGCTTGAACTGACACTAATACCGCAGGGACGTGTGGAGACCAACAACTGCTCTCCACACAATCACCCGAATCTCAGGAGGAACTGAAATAGATTTGAAAAGAGTTGACGGCAGCACAGTCATAAGGTGAGGATGTTATCTCACACGCTCATATGGGTCATGACCTCATTTACATGACCAGCGAACTGTGGAGACGGTTTCTCAAGAAGTCCTTGCAAAGCTCTGATGTGTTATGAAAGCTACACTCTCGTCAAGCAGAATGACCGAAGAGCCGAATGCCAACATAATAACCTTGTTAACCACATACCTTGTTGCATCATGGGTAAGCAGGAAGAAGTACCAGTTCGCAGTAAGATAAAGTACTCTGTTTATGGCTCCACCCCATCACCCCCCCCCACACACATCTGCTGCTGATGTTTCTTTGTTTTCTTTCTCGAGTCCGGCTCATGACATGGTATGCGTGTGGGGAGAGAGATCATCTGAATGGAGCAGCCCACTAAGGCAACCATGCCACACAATCAAAAGCATTTCTTCCAGTAGCCAAATCTTTTATTTTCTTCCCCACCCCAGTCCACCCTCTTTAAGAGTCAAATAAGGTTTCAAGAGAAGCCAGGCTGAAGTCAGCAAGTCCTCCTACTGCTGGCACTGATCACATGATTCTACACCCACACTGCCAACGTACAGTGTACTATTGTATTTATGTGAATCTGACCCCCAAGGCAACAGGCATACCAGTGTTGAACAGTTTACATAGCCTTACCTGTAATAACATTGGCCCCGTTCATACTGTACACCCAATTCTGATCCGCATGTGACCTTTCCAAACCCACCCTCTCTCCGAACCAATGCATAGACAGACACAAGGCTTTTTAAATCAATATTCCCGACATGTCTGCAGTCCATATACAGATGTGGGATCTTAATTTGATCACCTTGTTGCAGGAGAACTTTCCCCGTAGCGCAGGAACTTTTAAACTTG
Source organism: Oncorhynchus masou masou (assembly GCF_036934945.1). Lineage (NCBI taxonomy): Eukaryota > Metazoa > Chordata > Actinopteri > Salmoniformes > Salmonidae > Oncorhynchus > Oncorhynchus masou. The sequence goes on from NC_088212.1 coordinate 60,143,118, forward strand.
TAGTGTATTGAGGTTTAAGAAAAGGCTTCTAAAGTTTGTCGTTTCCACTTTTCCCTTATGAAAAATGTATCAACTGCTTCAAAAATGTGCATGAATTATAATCCACATAATAGTTTACATTTCCTGTTGCGGCAGGATTATTTTCCCGCTGTAGGAAACTGGCTCAAATTAAGGGCTCAGATACAACAATGGCGTTTGCTGGCCGAGAAGACTTAGCACCTTGGAGCGTCATTTGCACACCGATTTTACATGTAGAATCACGTGAGAAATGCCGCCAGTCAGAAGTCTCCAGCTGCTGGTCCCTAAAGCACAGCGCACAGACGATCGACAGACGAACGCTAGATCCCCATTCGGCACGACGTGCGCAGAGCCTTGAGATCCTACATCTGTACACATACCGTACTGTAACCAAATTCTCCACAAACACATTTTACACCACTTGACATATCCCCTCTTGGCAATGTGTCCTCCTCTCATGTAGCAAATACAGGTCCACCTGTCCACCCCAGATGGAGTTGAATTAAACCCCTAAAAACACAGCTTATGGCCAGCCTCATCCTCCGGCCCTCTGTGTGGCAGGGTTAATAGTGATCCTGTACCAGGGAGAGGATGCTCTGCCAGCATTTAACAGTCCTTCAATAACAAATGTTCCACTCGCTATATGCTCGCACGCAAACAAATACACGAGCACGCCCGCACACACACACACACAAACACACACACACACACATCAAAACTTCAATGTATCCGTTCATGTAGTGTATGGATGAGTGGGAGAGAGAGAGAGAGAGAGAGAGAGAGAGAGAGAGAGAGAGAGAGAGAGAGAGAGAGAGAGTCCCCCAGCGTGGTTGTCCTTAATCAGCTGACTGATCCCAAGCTTTTAATAGGGCTGTTCCAATTACTGTAAAAGTCATCCTGCGCCGTATAACCACAAATATTGACAGTTTATTGCACAACACATTTATGACATTTGAAGGTCACCTCATATATTACACGACGTCTTCCAGGAGGAGCGAGTCTGGGACAGAGAGATTCTCTATAACTCGCCACCTATAACTATTCTCCATGTATTGATTTTCCATTGCTTTGCTCCTTTTTATGCAAAGGAAAAATCTGTAAGAGACACAACATTACAATTGATTGTCACAGGCAAGCCACTGGCTTCATCCATTACCCTGTTAAATCCTGCTGCCATCATCTCTCAGAGACTACTAGAGCGCACACACTGTTAGTGTACCGTTAGGCCACAGCCAGTGTTGTATATGTCTAATGCGTTAAGTTGACTTAGTTCAAGTTAATATTACCCAGAGGTGAGCGAAAAGCCTTACGTGGATATGGTCAGACGCTTTCACCGTTGTCATGTCTTAGTGATCGATGTCATTTTGACAACTGCTATTGATTTAACACGCACCTTTCGCTCATAAATAAAATGAGACAATTGAATTGAACATCCCTAGTGTTACTGTACTTCTCTTACTACACACTGAAAACTGCAATTGTGTAGCTTGTTATTTTTCCTTCGCTAATCTAACACACTGCACTCTTATCCCGAACACGCACTGCTTTTCCAGTTACATACAAACTGACACATCCAGGCTCTGTTGCAGTGGAATAATATCACACACACACGCATACATAATTCAGACTTTCTGATTTGAGACCAGCTCTGATTTTATTGGGCTCATCCAAATGTAATGGAACATAACAGAACAAAGGGCTGAGATCAGATTGGAGCAGAGTTGTACAGGCCATCTGGGAGGAGGATGAGTATCAGTCATTCTGGCTGCTGTCTGCTGCACTACAGCTCTGACACCAGGAGCTCGGCTAGTGACAATAAAAAAAAAACTCTTCAACCACCAAGGGGAAGTGCCACAGGAGCACCCCAACACATACAACACCCGTACCTGTTTGGGTGTGTGTGCGCGTGTGTGTGCGTGTCTGTGTGTCTGTCTTCTGAGGCAGCCCCTCCAGACGGACCACACCCTGTTCCCATTAATGGAGAAAGCAACAACAACAAAGGAATAACTGAAGGGAAAAAGCCTCTTCCTTAATGGTGGTCTTTCAATCACACTTCCAGGCTAAATTGTTCCGTGGTTTTGATTACAGTGATATCACTTCCATACAACAACAACAGAAAATATATAAAAAATGGTGTCATAAAAACACAAGATGTCTCCCTCTCTCTCCATTATTCTAATGCATCGTGTGTTCTGTCAAAGCCAGTGTCCCTCTATGTAACTACTGTCAACGGTAAGGAAACGTGTGGATTTCCCCCCCCAAAAAAGAGAGAGCAAGTAAAATGTGATGACATCATTTGAAAGGCATTAGGCTTTTAAAAATGCGCCCGGGGGGAGTTGATTTCCTTACGCCAGAGCAACACAACACCATCCGGCTGATCCTCTGTTCTCTTTCTTTATTTGGACGGGTGCCATCTTTGTGAACGGCTGGTTCATGCGAGTTAATCAATTTGAGGTTTAGTTACACTGCTGAGGCTAGCATTCTAGCCACTGCTAGAAAGTAATCTGAACTCTTCGAATTTATTAACCAAACACCAATTATCATTAAACACTACTGCATTATCCCTGCTTTTACTACCTGACAAGGACTACTTAATGAACATTTTTGATTAAAGTTATTTAGTGTGTGATTTATGGCCACAAAACTCCTAATGCAGACAACTACGCAGATGCTAGTGAAAGCACTTTTTTTGGGGGGTGGGAATGCGAGTACACAGGGAGCCCGGAACCCTCTAAGGTATCACGGCAACCAGCTTCAGACCAGGAAAAGACCACAGGCACACGAGATGAACCCACTAACACTTGGGCAGAGGGTGCTATCGGTGACCCTGCGTAACAAAATGAAATAAAACACAATTACTAAGAAATTCAGAAAGTGTTTACCCCATGATGTTTGTGAGATGAAACAGCCGCAAAATGTGCTACATATAAGGCACGCGGGTAAACAGGGGCACCAGATGTTCTTTGATGTTAATAATGGCATTTATTATTAATATTAATTAGACCGCATTCAGCAATACATTTGGGCCATTTCCAAGTCAATTAAGCAAAATGGCATTCGGGAGATGTTGAAACGACATTTTAAGGCAGGTGTTCAGCAGTCCCCTAATAAAACATTTTCACAGCTACTGAAAAACAACTATTTTGGGCTGCTTTTGTCTATGTTGGCTGCCGGGTACATGTTTCCTTGCTCCGAGCAGCGCCGTGACTGAACCCTTCATTTATATATTAACAGAAATCATTCTGTCTTATTTCCATTGTCAATATAACATAAATAGCAGTGATTTGATTAGTATATTAACGATTAGGCTTTGCCTTGGCAGTGAGTTGCTCATGTGCATAAATGCACTGTATATGAGGCAGCAAAGTCCACACAGACTGACGAGAGAGATTAAACTAGATATGAAATCATGATTATGATAATAACAATTTGTGAAAAACACTGCGGATTAAATCTACCGTTCACCAAATGATTTGAACAGCTTCATTCTGGGGTACGGCACACAAGGCCAAATAGACACTTCAACACCAAACGCTGCTCTCATCCTGGTCTCTCCTCACAGACCAGCATTGTACTAGTACCAGTACCCGCGTCAACAGTAAATACCAGTCTGAAAAGAAAAGTCTAATTACAGAGCACATGGTAGTGCAGCCCAGTGGGGGATGCGTTGTCGATATAATCCCGGACCCTATGTGTAAGGGGAAAATAAAGCCATTTTAAAGCTCCATCGTGTGTAATCTGGACCTTGAAAGGGAAGCCCCACCTCAAGCTAGCTCCGATTTGGCAGGAGTAAAAAAAAAAAAAAAAATGTAAGCTCCCCGAGGCTGAGCCACACAATGGTACATTAACAATCTGTGCATTCATTTATCAGGGAGCTGTGTTTTGGACTCTGTGTTTATGGCGCACTGTACTTATCATCGCTGGAAATGAATGAACATGCCTCCTCTTGCAACCAACATGCACCTGTGCCGCAGAGATGTTAATCACAAACATTTATATTTATTAGCACTGGTCTCACTACAATTGGTCTTAATAAAAAAAGAGGAGGAAAGATGAGCCATTCCCTGCCTGCTGAAGGCAGAGGAGACATTTCTAAATTGTATTGTAGCACACATTTATTTGCTTATTTGTTCCCAATTTTTGATCGATGAAGAGGTAGGGGAAATTATGCTTAATCAATTTTCTGTTTAATTTCCATATTTTATGGATTATTCCTCTGAAATTAAGCTGGAGTCAGAACTCCCTGATGCCAAAGACCATACCTGTACAGCCTTATTGAACTACAACGCATAAAATAATGTGGAGCTCCATAAGGAATCATTCATTTCATTCATAAACTATACTAACCCGCACAAAAGATTCAACAGAAAGCATTATCAGACATATACTGTACACTAAACCTCTTTATATCAAGAATGTTTCATGTCATGGTATCATTTTGGAGGATGGCTAAGCTAGCGGTTTAGGACGCTTTCGACAGTGGACGTCCCCTCTGCTCTCCCCTCCCTCCTTCTCTCCCCCTCTCCCTGCCTCCACCTCTACCAGTGACAGAAGGTGCATCTCTCCCTCTGTAAAGGCGATGCCTCTGCCGAGCTCGGGGAACAGCAATGGTGGCATAAGTTTCTGCCTGGCACGGGCCCCATCTTTGTTTTCTCTTCTCAAGTCTGTTTCTAGGCTTCAAAGAGCATTGAAAAAAAGACCCAGTCACAGCTAAAGAAGCACTGAGGTCTCACTAACGTTATCATTCTGCAGGATGATCACAGCTCCAGGGAGAGACGGCAGGACAGAGGGTCGGAGTGGGACGGAGACGTCCACCCCGGACGCCGCTGTCTGTCCGCCCGCACGAGGGGAGCAAGGGAGGACAGGGACATTTCACTGGGCTAAAGGGACTTATTGAGGCGGGCGTCTTTTAGGACACAATGGCCAGGAGGAGGGTCTGGGGGAGGGGGTATTAATCAGGGTAAATATTCATCATGCACACTGTTTGGCAGGAAGTGAGTAGTTATCATTAGTGAAGACTGAGCAGGTCCTGTCTTCACAGGGACACCGTGCTTTCTATGGATCCAGACTGGAGGAGGATGAACAGGAGGAGGGGAGGAGGGTGGGGGCAGGGCGATAAGGTGAGAGAGGAAGAGGGGCCAAGAGATAAGAGAGCATATCCAGTACTGATGCACTGATAGCTCATACGTCTCTGTGTAAAGGAAATATAGCATGTCCTACGTGAACAATTGCTATCCGACAATCGTGGTAAACGAAACCACTTGGTAATACAACAACGTGTTCCGGGAAGACAGCATATAACGTATTTACAGTCCACTGTAACAACGCTGCATGCATGCCCTGTACCTTTAAAAGGTGCAAAATATCATCTTCTGCTTTCATTGATTTCCTATCCATTTTCCACCACACCAAATCAACAACAAGCACAATGGGCAATCATAAACTGGAGTTACAGATCCACATTCAAGGCTCTCTACCACCAGGTACAGTGTGTGTGTGCATATGTATATATATGGGCATTAATATGGAGTTGGTACCCCCTTTGCTGCTATAACAGCCTCCACTCTTCTGGTAAGGCTTTCCACTAGATGCTGGAACATTGCTGCGGGGACTTGCCTCCATTCAGCCGCAAGAGCATTAGTGAGATCGGGCACAGATGCTTGGCGATTAGGACTGGCTTGCAGTCAGCGTTCCAATTCATCCCAAAATAATTTGATGGGGTTGAGGTCGGGGCTCTGTGCAGGCCATTTCTGTATGGACCTCGCTTTGTGCACGGGGGAATTGTCAAGCTGAAAGAGGAAAGGGCCTTCCCAAACTGTTGCCACAAAGATGGAAGCACAGAATCGTCTGGAATATCATTGTATGTTGTAGCGTTAATATTTCTCTTCACTGGTACTAAGGGGCCTAGCCCAAACCATGAAAAACAGCCCAGACCATTATTCCTCCTCTACCAAGCTTTACAGTTGGCACTATGCATTCGGGACAGGTAGCGTATTCCTGGCATCTGCCAAACCCAGATTCGTCTATTGGACTGCCATAAGGTAAAGAGTAATTCATCACTCCAGAGAATGTGTTTCCACTGCTCCAGAGTCCAATGGCGGTGAGCTTAACACCACCATTATAAATAAAACACACAGAAATATCATATTTACAGTATACAGACTCTTTGCTATCAGACTCAAAATTGAGCTCAGGTGCATTCTGTTTCCATTGATCATCCTTGAGATGTTTCTACAAGTTCTCCTGTGGTAAATTCAATTGACTGGACATTATTTGGAAAGGCATACACCTGTCTATATAAGGTCCCACAGTTGAAAGTGCATGTCAGAGTAAAAACAAAGCCATGAAGTCGAAGGAACTGTCCATAGAGCTCCGAGACAGGATTGTGTTGAGGCACAGAGCACCTAAGGTTCCTCTGTGGAGATGGGAAAACCTTCCAGAAGGACAGCCATCTCTGCAGCACTCCACCAATCAGGCCTTTATGGTAGAGTGGCCTGACGGAAGCCACTCTTCACTAAAAAGCAGATGACAGCCCACTTGGGAGTTTGCCAAAAGGCACCTAAAGGCTTCTCAGACCATGAAAAATAACATTCTTTGGTCTGAAGAAACCAAGATTGAACTCTTTGGCTATAATGCCAAGTGTCACATCTGGAGGAAACCTGGAACCATTCCTACAGTGATGCATGGTGGTGGTAGTTTCATGCTGTGGGGATGTTTTTCAGGGGCAGGGCCTAGGAGACTAGTCAGGATCGAAGGAAAGATGAACGGAGAGATCCTTGATGAAAACCTGTCCCAGAGCGTTCAGGACCTCAGGTTCACCTTCCAACAGGACCTCAGGTTCCCCATCCAACAGGACAACGACCATCAGCAGACAGCCAAGACAACACAGGCGTGACTTCAGGACAAGTCTCTGCATGTTCTTGAGTGAGTCAGAGCCCCCATCCAACCTGACAGAGCTTTAGAGGATCCGCAGAGAGGAATGCGAGAAATTCCCTAAATACAGGTGTGCCAAGCTTGTAGAGTCATACCAAAGAAGACACATGGCTGTAATCACTGCCAAAAGTGCTTCAGCAAAGGACTATGTAAATTGTCTGAATACATTTGTAAATGTGATATTTAATCTTTTTAATACATTTGCAAAACATTTTTTTTTTTTGCTTCATCATTATGGGGTATTGTGTGTTGATTGATGAGAAGAAAAAAACAATTTAATACATTTTAGAATAAGGATGTAACGTAACAAAATGTGGAAAAAGTCAAGGGTTCTGAATACTTTTCGAATGCACTGTATAGTGTACTGTATATACAGTTGAAGTCAGAAGTTTACATAAACCTTAGCCAAATACATTTAAATTCAGTTTTTCACAATGCCTGATATTTAATCCGAGTAAAATTCCCTAACTTAAGTCATTTAGGATCACAACTTCATTTTAAGAATGTGAAATTTTCAGAATAATAGTTGAGAGAATGAATTATTTCAGCTTGTATTTCTTTCATCACATTCCCAGTGGGTCAGAAGTTTACATGCACTCAATTAGTATTTGGTAGCATTACCTATAAATTGGTTAACTTGGGTCAATTGTTTCGGGTAGCCTTCCACAAGCTTCCCACGACAAGTTGGGTGAATTTTGGCCCATTCCTCCTGACAGAGCTGGTGTAACTGAGTCAGGTTTGTAGGCCTCCTTGCTCGTACACACCTTTTCAGTTCTGCCCACAAATGTTCTATAGGATTGAGGTCAGGGCTTTGTGGTGCCCACTCCAATACCTTGACTTTGTTGTCCCTAAGCCATTTTGCCACAACTTTGAAAGTATGCTTGGGGTCATTGTCCATTTGGAAGACCCATTTGTGACCAAGCTTTAACTTCATAACTGATGTCTTGAGATACATCCACATAATTTTCCTACCTCATGATGCCATCTATTTTGTGAATTCCACCAGTCCCTCCTGCAGCAAAGCACCCCCCAACGTGATGCTGCCACCCCTGTGCTTCATGGTTGGGATGGTGTTCTTCGGCTTGCAAGCCTCCCCCTTTATCCTCCAAACATAACGATGGTCATTATGGCCAAACAGTTCTATTTTTGTTTCATCAGACCAGAAGACATTTCTCCAAAAAGTACAATCTTCGTCAACATATGCAGTTGCAAACTGTAGTCTGGCTTTTTTATGGCGGTTTTGGAACAGTGGCTTCTTCCTTGCTGAGCGACCTTTCAGGTTATGTGGATATAGGACTCGTTTTACTCTGGATATAGATACTTGGTACCATCTTCACAAGGTAATTTGCTGTTGTTCTGGGATTGATTTGCACTTCTCGCACCAAAGTACGCTCATCTCTAGGAGACAGAACGCGTCACCATCCTTAGCGGTATGACGGCTCCGTGGTCCCATGGAGTTTCTACTTGCGTACTATTGTTTGTACAGCTGAACGAGGTACTTTCAGGAGTTTGGAAATTGCTCCCAAGGATGAACCAGACTTGTGGAGGTCTACAATTTTGTTTCTGTGGTCATGGCTGATTTATTTTGATTTTTACATGATGTCAAGCACCGAGTTTGAAGGTAGGCCTTGAAATACATCCACAGGCTCAGCTCCGATTGACTCAAATGATGTCAATTAGCCTATCAGAAGCATCTAAAGCCATGACATCATTTTCTGGAATTTTCCAAGCTGTTTAAAGGCACAGTCAACTTAGTGTATGTAAACTTCTGACCCACTGGAATTGTGATACAGTGAATTATAAGTGAAATAATCAGTCTGTTTGAAAAATGACTTGTGTCAAGCACAAAGTAGATGTCCTTACCGACTTCCCAAAACTATAGTTTGTTAACAAGACACTTCTGGAGTGGTTTAAAAACAGGTTTTAATGACTCCAGCCTAAGTGTATGTAATCCTCCGACTTCAACTGTATATATATATATATATATATATATATATATATATATATATATATATATATATATATAGCATCAGAGTTATATAAGCATCACAACCATGAACCGCAAATCAAACATCTGTTTAAAATGAATCCAAAGTCTCATTAAGAACCCATAATAAAATAGTCATTATCTAAGGGAAGAATGTATACTGATCAATACCTCAAATACATAAATGTGCACTTAAAGATATATATTATCATAAAGGTGATGACAAGGCCACAGAGGAGAGGTGCATTTCAGTGTGCTGTGCTTCAATTCAAGCTGTTCTGAATTGTACTGAAATTATCCCTCTCTCTCCCTTCTCTCTCCCTCCAAAGTCAGGCAGGGTGCCCGTAAATCCGGAGACCAAGGACGTTTCCCATTTTCCTCTTATATGAACTTGTCCAGTGTCTCGGAAAATGAAATAAAAAGATTTATACTGCTGCTCCAAACACCAGTGTGTCTCGTGAGTGAGCCATACTATCAGAATACATTAGAGAAAGGCCAGATTTTGGCAAAGTGGTATTAAAACAGTGGCCCTCCCCACTGTTCTACCTCCTCTCCAACAGTCCCTCAGGGTTAAACTAGCTCAGCCAAAAGGACACCACTAATAAGGACAATACTAATAATTGCCTTGTATTATAAAGCAAGAACCAAATTGAAATGGGATTTCTTTCCACTGTAAATAATAATAAAAGGAGTACAATGCCAATGAAATAAATAGATAGAAACCTGCCTCCCTCCTTCAGTTTGTGGTGTCCCAGTCCACCCAGTTTACACAGTCAACGCAAAGCCTCACACATACCCCTTATTAAAGAGCACGCTCTGTTCCACTGGCGGAATGTTCATTTGTTATGAAGGTCATTGACAGAGAGTAATAATCACCATTGGGGATCTAACAATTTGCCATTTCAGAGCATTGCTGCAGCGCTGATGACTCAACTATTAATAGACTCCCCCTGCCTTATACGACTAAAAACTATTCTGGTATTCCCCCCCCCCCCCCCAAAAAAAACAAAACTTTATTCTTTATTCCCTTCGTCATTGTTTTCTTCTATGGAGAGATATCTGACATTTGGAGCAAATTAATGTGAACTTAAGCCCCCCCCCCAAAAAAAACGGTACGCCGTGGTTGGATATTGAAAATGAAATCACATTGTTAAACAGAGACGGGGTGGAAACTTTCTCTCGATGCCTCCCTCTTAGCGTTGTACCAACAAACTGAAGTTTAACCAGACACTAGGATTCTCTTATACTGATCTAATGCACTGAACACTGTCTACACGCAAACAATAACAGTTTATTCTAAAAACTCATTTACTCCCGCTTAGTGTTGCTAGGGCATTCAAACATATGCGTCCAAACAAATAATTCAAGCTTTAAGCTATTTTTTTTTTTAAATCAAGCTCAGAGCATTTGTTCTTTTGAAGTGATCAGCATTTATGGAACGGAGAGTGGAAGTTTGAATCCTTTATCTACAGAGGCTCAACATTTCAAGACTAATTACAAATTAATCTGCATCTCCATATCTGCAATAAGAGTGTATAACTTCTCTCACTAAGAACTATCTGTTATATATCTATACATCCTCCGCATACAGGAAACAGGCGGTCGTCCATACAGCGACATCAAGTCCGAGGATTGCGAATATTAATAATTGATCATTAGCTTGATATGTCTAAACGTGCCTAAAGTTTGGTTTTCAAAGTTGACCGGTTCCATTAGGCCGCTCGCTACTCAGGCCTGGAGTGCTCTTGACTAGAAGGTCGAGCATGGACATAGAGTAAGGTCTCTGTCTCTCTCTCTCTCTCTCTCTTTCTCTGTCTCTGTCTTTCTCTCTCTCTCTCTCTCTCTCTCTTTCTCTGTCTCTCTGTCTTTCTCTCTCTCTCTCTGTCTCTCTCTCTCTCTCTCTGTCTCTCTCTCTCTCTCTCTCTGTCTCTCTGTCTTTCTCTCTCTCTGGTGGGTTCTAAACAGGGGACACTATCACTTAAAATGTGCCGTCAACGCAACTCATGGGATAACAAATTAGACACAAAGTAATACTGAACTTTGACTATGTTTGCTCTGATGACCAATGAAAATGAAGCATACTGTACAGTAGGAACCTTATAGACAGAATGAAACACCATGTCCCATGACTGTCGGCATTGAGAGAGTGGTTAACACCTCTGAAGCAGAGTATATGGCTGGATAAATGGAAACCATGGCGACTCCCTGGGCCTTCAACTTGTACCCGTCAACTCCGGCTGGCTGAACGACAGACATACAGACACAAGCTCTGATTGTTTGCCTCGTTGCTTCAATATGTATTTTTTTAAATTAAACCTTTATTTAACTAGGCAAGTCAGTTAAGAACAAATTCTTATTTACAATGACGGCCTAGGAACAGTGGGTTAACGACAGATTTTTACCTTGTCAGCTCGGGGTTCAATCTAGCAACCTTTCGGTTACTGGCCCAACACTCTAACCATTAGGCTACCCACCGCCCCCAAAATCTATACAGTCCTAAACATTCTCATTCTCTCTCTCTTTCTCTTTCTCTCTCTCTCTCTCTCTCTCTTTTCTCTCTCTCTCTCACACACACACACACACACAATATCTATACTGCTCTCTCGCTCTGTCTCTCTCTCACACACACACTATCTATACTGCTCTGTTTCTCTCTGTCTCTCTCTCTCTCTACTCATTCTGGGCCTGGATGATGGTGCACTCCCATGACGGCGAACCTCTGGGCACCTCGACTGCCGTTAACTGCTTGTGGCACGAGCCGAGGAAATGGGTCATTAAATCAAACGAGCCAGGACCAACCTCCCAGCGTCCCAGATCTGTTTCCAATCAGATAGCTTCCTTTAAAGGGAGCCAGGATCTCACTCGGCATTAGCGTCATCAAAGCGGTCTCCACTGCTACCTCCGCTGGCGCTCTAATCTGCATGTGAGCTGCACAGGGGAAAAGGGCAGACATCTTGTGATGAGGTAAATACTTCAAATGTTAGCCACAGGAGTGTCGTCTTACCCTTTAAACAGACACAAATTTGTGATACAACCTCCTCCCAATCTCTCACCTCCTCTCTTACTCTCACCCCCCCCCACACACACACACACACTTTCTCTCTCTCTATTTCTCTCTCTCTCATATGCACATAGGGAGACGCATACAGTCTGGTCAAAATCCCCAGAACAAAACAGCAAAAATAGAGTTGCTTTAAACTATCCAATGGTAAGAAAATGTGAAGGAGAAAACTCTCTCCACACTTGTTGCTTTTACCTATTTTGTTCTTTTCTTTTCTAGAAGAAGATAAATGAACACCATTTCTTGCACCTGTCCTACCTTCCCATCCTCCCTAAAACGATAAGGGATTTCATTAACGTGAGAACGCTTGGGCTGAAAGAAACATAATTGCCTCAGTGTTTTTGTTGCCGTCGCACCCGCCCTAATTTCTTCCTTCCCTTTACTCTTGACTGTTAAGTGAATATTACATCAACAGAGAGGATGAGGCAAAGTTGAAAAATATTGAAAAACTGCGGTCATGTTAACACCAAACAAGGAGTCAAGAGAGAGGAAGAAGAGGGAATAAGAGGAAGTAAGGTAATAGCATGACAGTGGGTGTAAGTGATATGATCAATCGGGAAAGATCACAGCATTCCGTAATGATTTAAGCACTAGGACTGATCCTCACCGGTCCGTGATGGATAACTGTATGAAAAAAAAAAAGATACATAATTTCTTGACTTGCCATTTACACAGCATTGCACCTGAAAGCCGGGCGGAATAATAGACAGTTTAAAATGTCAGGGAACTAACTAAGAAAGGGAGACGGGTTGGCCTACGGAATGTTAATTAGAACAGCCGCCTAATGGCCGTGGCAGCCCTGCACTAGAAAACACTTCCCAGATATACTTCAGTCCAATTAGTTAGGCCCATTGCTTGGGTTTTTGGAGATGTCCAGTCACAAACCAAATATATTCAGTTATGAAACCCAACGTAAGAATATTCTCCGTCTGGAAACAAATGTATAGGATTTACCTATCTATCCCAGAGCAGACCTGCACGTTGAGCCGGAGCCAGTAGCACATGATTGTGTTAATTAATCTGCCATTGTGAGCGGGGGGGGAACAGCTGCAGTGGCTCTCGTGGCTGCGTTGTCAAAGCAAAACAATGCAATGTTAAGCTTCCCCGCTGAATCTTCCATTACAAAGGAGCTCCAACACAGGGCTAAATTCATAAATCCACAGATCAATGTTTACCGGCACTAATGTCTGACCTTTAAAGGGAAAAAGGTTTTAACATGCTTCATTTCGGCTTGAAATATGGTCAGATATGTGATACCCAGGATTTGGGCCAATTCCCCGAGCTTTGAAAAGAAACAAATTGAGAGAGAGAGAGAGAGAGAGAGAGAGAGAGAGAGGGACAGAGATGGAGCGAGATGGAAGAGAGAGAGAGAGAGAGAGAGAGAGAGAGAGAGAGAGAGAGAGAGAGAGACCGAGACGGAGACGGAGATGGAGAGAGGGGAAAATAAAGAGGCCTGATCTCTAAAACAGAGACAAACAGGATTCACCAGCTGGGCGTTGGTATTTGAAAACAATACATCTAACACGATTACGAGGGATCCATCGATCGCTGTTATGTGGCTTTAATTCAGAGGGGAGGGGAGTGTGAGGGTGGTTGTAGATTGATTGCGTGACAGCTACAGACAGCTACAGACAGCTACAGACAGCTACAGACGATGGCCGTGAAGATGTGGCTGATTCCCACAGGAATAGGTCAACTCAGCCGTAAGTAATGGCTATGGAAATATGTCGCGTTTTATGTTCATACAGTATGGCCTTAAGACCTTCCCCAAAACATGTATCAAACAGCTACCTCATTATATGACCTTTACTGCGTTGATCTGATACGCGTACCCATATGTCCAGCGCATGTGAGTGAAAAGAAGTCAACTTCTAGTTAGTGAAGAAAGCCCATGGCATGGTATGAATTCCTACTGTGGTGTATACAGTAGAGACTGGGTTTTGTCACCGGCGGTTGGTGGAACCTTCATTGGGGAGGACGGGCTCGTGGTAATGGCTGGAGCGGAATAGGTGGAACGGTATCAAACGCATGGTTTCCATGTGTTTGATGCCATTCCATTTGTTCCGTTCTGGCCATCATTATGAGCCGTCCTGCCCTCAGCAGCCTCCACCAGATTTATATTACAATTTACCCATACATCAAGTGCATGCGAGACAAAATAAGTAGATTTATAGTTCATGAAGAAAGTCCATGGCATAATATGAATTACTACTGTGGTGTATACAGTGGAAACCTGTTTTTATATTCCAATGTATGAGGAAACAGTCAAAACAGGAAACAGACATTTTAATCTAAAGAAAGTGTTGTTTTTTAGCGATTTAGGCTGGATTCATTATGGAGTTCATTTGCAGATTTGGGTAATCTCCATTGGCAGTCTGTTAAAGTCAGATAAACAGACTGTGATAAATACAGGAGATAAATAGCTACATAGAGAATTAGACACTGGCAACGGTCTAACACAATCTACGGGCTATTTCCGTCAGGCAGCAGGCCACAGTACAAAAAAAAAAAAAACACACTGATTGAGATAGCAGCTAGATGCATCACCAACACCATGCTGGAAAATATGGTGTGTTCCTGTAAGCTCGTTTCCAGAGAGACGGAGATGCACCCCAAAAAGCATCAAAATGTCTGGACCTGACCCCACACTGCAGTGGGAGCCCGTCTGTTGAGGCAAAGCCCCTCCAAGAGCCCACGCAGCATGCCGTTGAAGAGAAAACATCTCCACAATGAGGGAGTGATTTTACAATGCAATCAATGGCTGCTACTTCATTTAGTAAGGGGTATGTGGGGATACTGGGTGAGGAATATCTATGGTCTATGATCCAAGTATCCGTTTGTCTCAGTCTGACAGTAGACACGTTGTACCATTGAAATCCCAATGCATAAACATCACAACATGATTCGAAATAAATAGTGAGGGGAGGCAGCGCTTCCTCTGAAATAGATAAGATTTGAGCCATTAATTGTAGCTAAAGCAGGCGAATCCAGTCGGAATTCAAGTGATGGGCTGTTACTTTCATAGAGTTACTGTAATTTGTACGGACGCACACTGTAGAAAGCGTACAGATGGAGAACGGTGACACGGCGCTAACACGCATCTCAAAAGTGTCGCTCGCTACAGCATCTCACCTGTCCAACACGTTGGATATTTCAGAAAGCCATCAGATGTTAGGCTTACCGCTACAGTGAGTAGTAGAGAGCATCGGATAAGGAAACAGGCGGGAGGCAAAGGAGAACTCTACACTTGTCAACTCTGCAGGACAGATACGTAGCTTTGAAATGCTGAACGAGATAGGTGGCATCTGGTCATTATCCGATGGCTGCCTTGCCGGTTATTAGGTCAAATGGAAATGGGAGGTGTTTCCAGTTGGTGTTTTTGTAAAGCTTAACTCGACTAGACTTCTTATGGTAAGTCAACTTCAATCCAACAATAACTGTGTAACGACTCTGGTGATGTAAAAATAATCTTTATGGAAATAGATCTCGTTGAATGGGTGCCATGTTCATACTGTGAGCAGCTTGTGTCTCATGAACATAATCCAGAAATGTCCTCTAAACTTTTCTCTCCAAACTTTCAGATGGTCCTTTTTTTTCTCTCTCTCTTTCTCTCCGAGAGATGAAAGAAACAGGACAAAAGGCTGATCCTGTGTTGTTGAGGACCAGCAGAAAGGTATGAAATGTGAGGCCGGGGCTCAAAGACCCAGAGACTGTGGGACCAAAAGGGATTTCACGTCCTCCTCTGAATCCTCATCTCTGTGTCTAATAGCAAATACCTGATTCTGGCCACAGGAGCGCTGCACCGGCACGATTACACCTCACGCGCAACCCACGCCAGGAGAGGTGGCATTTGGCCGATCCGTCACCACGAGGGGTTCAGCCACGACTTAGCCCCATGTCTTAAGGGGGGGGGGGCACACAGGGGAGGATTGAGCTTCCCCAAAAGCCCTGGTTAAACCTGTGTCCTGTCTCCAGAGGGAGCAACTTCAGACAGGGTCGAGGCCTGATGTTCAGAGCAGAGCTCCATCCGCTGAGAGTCGGAGGAAACTTTGAGACGAAGCCTGATCCCGTGCGTCTGGTGAGCTAGTGCATCAGGTCACATGATCAATACAATCCAATGCCGTCGCACTGCACTGGACTAGGAGTTTGAATAAGGATCAGATCATTCCTTTAGTATAAGCTAGGCCTGGAATGGCGAGGGCCCTCAACATAGGCAATATCACCGGCTTTGCATTTACTGGGACTAGCGTCGCAGGAGATATAGGCAGAATAACAGTGTGGGAACTATGGGAGCTGATACAATGTATCTTCACCTTGGTTTACCAAGTCATAAAGGTGTGACTTTAATAACCCCCACAGTTTCAATACATACGGAGAGAGAAAGAAACGCAATGTTCTGAGCTTATGTTGTATCATCTTCAGTGAATTAAACACCTTTGGTATTTTGTAAACAAACATGGCTAACAGCTCTTTTCACGTGAAAGTTAATCTCAAGCAAACATATGCTCTTAAGAAAAAACAATAGGTGTTAACCATCTCAATTGCAATCGTGCTAGATCTTAGACAAACAAACACTTTGCTTTGTTACCAAGACAACTGAGACAATATGACTACTGCGGCATTGTCAGAGCTGCTACTTCCTGCTCGTTATGTGTGACAAGCCAAAGTGGAGCTCGAGAGAGTCGACTGCATTGACTCCAGCTCCAACCCACTGTAGCCTATTGCCGGTAAGATGTTCAAACTAGTATCCACCTGGGCAAACAGTAAAAACACAACACAACCTGGAGCTCACACACACTTTGCATCTTTATCCTTTCTTTTTTTGTTTGTTGTTGTTGCCTTCCATAGCGACAAAACGAATTCAGCTCCAAACCTAATTAATCCACAAAGGTTTCATGTCTTAATCCCCAAAGTCAAGGGGGTTATTGTCCTCACAAATGAGGTCAACGTTCCTCCCAGTGGAAATAAGGGAACAGAAGTGAGAAAATGACAGAAAGAGAGAGCAAGAGGAGTGCTTTTCTCTCCGTGGTTCCAGAGCAGTACGACACGGTGGCAGATGCCAGGTAAACAGGGCTTGAGGAGGTGACCTGTCCAGGGCCCGTCACTGCTTACCCAGGAACTAATATCTAAACTAGGGTAAGAAGCATTCATTGCCTAACGCCATAATATGAGCACTCTACACCCGTATCCAACAGAGGACACAAACTGAGCATGCTCCAAAAGGAATAGGGGGAGGGCAAAGGAGACGGAGATAGAGACGGAGCGGAGGAGAGGAAAATAAAACAGCCGCCAATCACGACGCAGACCTTTCGAACCAGGAAGATCAAAAGCTGGTTTCCACGGTAATTGTCGCTAAGGCAGGCTCTGACAGTGCCGACACTGAGCAGGGTTGTGTGACACGTTAATGACAACGATACAATCCTCCGTCTGCTTTGGATGGGAGAGATGAAACACATGCCTGCACCATCCTGCCTCTCCCAGGGCTGGAGCCAGCGTCCCACTCAGTGTCATGGTGGAGCTCCCTGTGAGCGGCCCCTGTGTGTCCCTCCCTGGTCCCTGGGGCCCATAACGAAGTCCAGGGGACCGTTTGGGCAAGGGCCTGCTGGTCAGAGCCTTCCCAATTAGGATAACCTATCAGGGCTTTAGTGAATAGAGGCAGCCAATCTGGAGGCTAGTGGAAACCCACAGCAGAGGATTCAACAGCTTGGAGAAATCTGTTTCTGTATCTAATTCACAGTATGGTAAGGGGGAAATGAATCTACTGTAAAGGCACAAGATCAAATTGGCAAAAAGGAACACCTAACACAGAACCGAGAGCTGTTTATTCTGCCTACACTGGTATGGCTGTGGAGAAGGCCCATACGAACCCAACGTACAGTACAACACGGTCTCATTAGGAACTCCTAAGTCGTTTATGATTACCCATAATTATGAACACTCCAAGAAAACCTAAAAAACAACAACAAGGGAGACATGAAATAAATGGTGACAAAAATGTATGTAGGCTTGTTACAGACATTTTCATTTCAAAATGCGTCTTTCAAGCTGGTGAAATGAAATTGGTTTACATTGACATCGCCACCGCTGTGTTTGACACATTAGTTTAAACTGACAGTGAGGATCAAAATCTGGGAATGCTGCTTTACTCTTATGCTCAATTTAAAAATCAGCTGTCAAAGTCAGCGTGTGTTGATTTTTATCGAGAGGATTATTACATTTTCAGAAAGTGACAATTAAAAATGTCTATCAGGCCATAGGCATCAAACACCAATCTGTAACAAGAGGGTGGCATGCAAAACTACTGTAAGCAGCCTATTAACGGCTGTACACTTAGTGAAAAGCTACGAAGAAAGGATCAATACTAAATATTTGGTGACTTGTCCAGAGTTCCTAACTTCCCAATATAATACAGAATCTATTCATCAATAGCAGATTATACAGGGGAAGTCTGGAAATAATTTCCCCTTTGAGTAAAGAGCTATTCCTCTGATATCGGCTGTCATAAGAGTGTTTCTCCCTATGACTGTTTTAAGTGAAAAACGATGGATCCTCGGGTCATCCTTGGGTCACATACGCTCACTGGTAGGATAGACGCAATTGGATAATGACTCTGACATGGGGGGGGGGCAGTTGGTTAAAGACTCAATTGAGTCTGCTCTGGCAGGCAGGAGAAGAGAAACCAACTGGTTACAGAGCGTTTTGCCTCCGCTGCCGCCGCCGCCCGTCCCCCTCCATCACAGAGGATATACAGAGGAGGAAAGAGAAGGAAAAAAAGAAGATTTAAAAGACCAACAACAACAAAAAAGACGATTGTTTATTGATTTTATAATAGGCTTAGTGGCAGAAAAATAAAGTGGGGGTCAGTCTACATGGTCAACGAGAAGCAGTGGAGGGACAAACACAGGCTTTACACGCAGGTAACAGGGATGGAGTCCAGATGACAGGAAATCGGAAGACCCTTTCGTTTCCCCGACGTCGCTGGTGGCATTGTTATCCTGCTTATAAACCTGTGGACATAATCGCTCCGCTCACAAACAGGGCACGGCTTCACGGGCTTCAGAGGAAAATGCACTATGAAAAATGGATAAAACAACTCAAGATAGATATATCTACAGTCCATCCACATACACTGGGAAATGAAGCAATTGTTGTATTTTCCAGTATGACTGATATAGAAGGAGAACATTGTGGCTGATGATACCAGCACAACAGAACTAAGTATACAGTACATATACAGTGCATTCGGAAAGTATTCAGACACCTTGACTTTTTCCACATTTTATTACATTACAGACTTATTCAAACAATTTCTCTCTCATCAATCTACAGTACACACAAAACCCCATAATGACAAAACCAAAACAGGTTTTAAGATTTTTTTCTAATAAAAAACAGACTTCTTGGGTATGGAGCTACCAGCTTAGCATGCACCTGTATTTGGGGAGTTTCTCCCATTCTTCTCTGCAGAACCTCTCAAGTTCTGTCAGGTTGGATGGAGAGTGTTGCTGCACAGTTATTTTCAAGTTCAAGGGTTCAAGTCCGGGCTCTGGCTGGGCCATTCAAGGACATTCAGAGACTTCAAGGACATTCAGAGCCACTCCTGCATTGTCTTGGCTGTGTGCTTAGGGTCTTTGTCTTGTTGGAAGGAGAACCTTTGCCCCAGTCTGAGGTTCTGAGCACTCTGGAGCAGGTTTTCATCAAGGATCTCTCGATACTTTGCTCTGACCATCTTTCCCTCAATCCTGACTAGTCTCCGAGTCCCTGCCGCTGAACAACATCCCCGCAGCATGATGCCGCCACCCCCATGCTTCACCGTAGGGATGGTGCCAGGTTTCCTCTAGACGTGACACTTGGCATCCAGGCCAGAGAATCTTGTTCTCATGGTCTAAGAGTCTTTAGGT
Source organism: Oncorhynchus masou masou (assembly GCF_036934945.1). Lineage (NCBI taxonomy): Eukaryota > Metazoa > Chordata > Actinopteri > Salmoniformes > Salmonidae > Oncorhynchus > Oncorhynchus masou. Next base: position 60,163,018 of record NC_088212.1, read on the forward strand.
GCCTGGCGGTGACTGTGTTCTTGGAGACCTTCAATGCTGCAGACATTTTTCGGTACCCTTCCCCAGATCTGTGGCTTGATACAATCCTGTCTCGGAGTTCTACTGGCAATTCCTTCGACCTCATCACTTGGATTTTGCTCTGAAATGCACTGTCAACTTTGGGACCTTAAAAAGACAGCTGTGTACCTTTCCACATCATGTCTAATCAATTGAATTTACCACAGGTGGACAACAATCAAGTTGCAGAAACATCTCAAGCATGATCAATGAATACTTATGGAAATAAGGTATTTTTGTTTTTGATTACTAATAAATTTGCAAATATTTCTAAAACCTGTTATCACTTTGTCATTATGGGGTATTGCGTGTAGATTGATGAGGATTTTTTATTTATTTAATCCATTTTAGAATAAGGCTGTAATGTGACAAAACGCGGAAAAAGGGGTCTGAATACTTTCCGAATGTACTGTATATATATATTGTTTCCTAATTCTTACTGCAAGGTGGACAACTGATCGAAAATACTTAAATCATGGGTTTAAATGTAGGTACATCAGGATGGCTCAAAGAAACATTATCAGCTTTCTTAGCATACCATATTGGTTTTGTCTATCTGTCTGTGTGAGTCTGTGTGAGTCTGTGTGTGTGTGTGTGTGTGTGTGTGTGTGTGTGTGTGTGTGTGTGTGTGTGTGTGTGTGTGTGTGTGTGTGTGTGTGTGTGTGTGTGTGTGTATAGGGTCTGATATATGGATGATAACACTAATTAGCTCATTTTGTTTGGGGCACAACACTCATTAAAAACCCAGTGGGGCCATTAACGTTACCGTCCCTCCAAAACACTGCAGCCGCCATATCAATCTCCTCTAGCCTCGCTTGTAATGGCGACTGCTTCAGGTTGGGTTGAGAAAAGATTTGTTTTCTCACTTCTTTCCCCTCTTCTTCACCTGATCTCTCTATTTCTCACATAGCAGACACATTATCTCTCTCTATAACTCCCCCTCTCTAGCTCTCTCTCTTTCTCTCTCATCTCTCTCTTTCTTTCTCTCTCTCTCTCTCTCTCTTTATCTTGCTTTCTCTTTATCTCTCTCTCTTTATCATTCACTCTCTAGCTCTCTCTCTCTCTAGTTCTCTCTCTCCTTCTTTATCCCCCCTCCCTTTATCCCTTTTTCTCTCTCTCTCTCTCTCTAGCTCTCTCTCTCCTTCTTTATCCCCCTCTCCCTTTATCCCTTTCTCTCTCTCTCTCTAGCTCTCTATCTCCTTCTTTATCCCCCTCTCCCTTTATCCCTCTCCCTCTCTCTCTCTCTCTCTGATTCTCGTTATCTTGCTTTCTCTTTATCTCTCTCTCTCCTTCTTTATCTCCCTCTCCCTTTATCCCTTTCTCTCTCCATAGCTTTCTCTCTACACATATAGCTATCTCTCTATACAGCTATCTCTCTCTCTATAGCTCTCTCTCTCTAGCTCTCTCTCTCTAGCTCTCTCTCTATAGCTCTCTCTTTTTATAGCTCTCTCTCTCTCTCTCTAGCTCTCTCTATATATAGCTCTCTCTCTCTATAGCTCTCTCTTTATATAGCTCTCTCTCTCTATATATACATATAGCTCTCTCTCTCTATAGCTCTCTCTTTATATAGCTCTCTCTCTCTATAGCTCTCTTTATATAGCTCTCTCTCTCTATAGCTCTCTTTATATAGCTCTATCGCTCTATAGCTCTCTCCCTCTATCTCTCTCTCTAGCTCTCTCTCTCCCCCAATTAGATTGTGTAATTTCCACTCAGGGCAATGTAATGGTGTTTGCAAAAGAATAGAGGGGGTTTCGTTGCCACTGAGGGTGACAGTGTATTTGAGCTTTATGTGGTAATGTAACGCTAATACCACCAACATTCCCTGCGATTCGCTGGGGCTTTCGGTGCCATAAGGCGTTACTTACACTGCAGCAGGAGATCCGGGATGCACAGGCCTTTAAGGATTAACAGAGGAGGCGTAGCATCCTGCTAACAGAAAAAGGAGAAAGCCCAATGTCTCTGGGGTTAGGCCCGCTCAAATCTCACTGCCTGGGCCTTCCAGAAGGGGTTCTATAAAGTGAAACATGTTACTGATCTAGGGAGAGATATCAAGGGAGTTTGAATGCTAATTAATCAAACACATAATGCTCGGTAATACCTACTCCTATCAACACTAATAGTCACACTCACATCAGAGCGGGCAGAAGGTCACATCAACATTGTACCACATGTCACCTACCATCTCGTATTGGTTGGGAAAATGTAAATATTCTCCATCTCAGCCCTGGATATTAAGAGTGTTGATGAGATATATGAGTTTGCCATTTGCCCACGGAGCGGCGAGGCTCCGGCAGAACTCGGTACCATATGGCTGGTGAGAGATTTCCACCCTCTCTTCCTCCTCTCTGAGCCTGACAGCTGGATGCCTGCTGACTGGGGACGGGGAGCTTGGCAGCTGCAAGCTGAGAGCAACGCTTTGATGCCGCTCGCGCAACTAATGCAAACTTTCTACAGGTAGACGAGGGGGGATTAGACATATACAGTAGAATATGGAAAGGTGCGAGAGGGAAAGGGTGCCAGGGGGTGACGGGAAGGGGCAAAAAATGCTACTGGGAGCACATTCAAATGTGCAGCTGGCAAGAACAAAAGTGAGAGAGCTTGTTTCTCTTCCATAGTTTGTTGCTACTTTGAGTCAAAGAACCCTTTAATCATTTTTAAAAAGGACTCCTTTGGATGTTCAGATGCAGGTATCAGGGTGCTTTGTGTTATATGAAGGAAAAGCGTATTTTCTCCAATGCTAACTCGTGTAAAACAGCAGGGTATTGAATGGTTTATGATATGTGACCATGATCCCACTGTATGTACAGTTTCATTGACTACTGGCCAATTACAGTACTATTGTGTTCTGACTCTCAGGAGAAAGACGACAGTGTTTTATAAGAGAAAGTGGGGCTGCATGTACTTGACTGGGGATGTCACAGACCCTCCCACTCCTGATTATGTCATTCAGCCTTGATCAATCACTGTCTGCTGTCATGCAATATAACAAGTACTATTCCTGCTAATAACCGCAGAAGATGTGAATCCACAAGTCCCAAATGTGAAGGTTTGCATACTGTATGTCAGGGATCATCAACTCGATTCAGCCGCGGGACGATTTGTCCCCCGGAGCGGATGGTCGGGGTGCCGGAACATAAATACAAATCATTTGTAGACTGCAAATTGTCTGCAAGAAGCACAAATAGACATAAAGTTTGACTAAGACGTATAATAATTTCTAACATTGCTTACATCTGTATATGATCACGTGTCTCTCTATTATGCGTGGGAATACGTGGGACCAGATTTCATCAATTAAAATCACTTGGAGCTGATTTCCTGGTGTTTGGACATTATTTTATGTCAACAATAAATATTCCATATAAAAAACATTATATAATGAAGCAGAGCAGCATCTGAAGCAGAGCAGCATCTTCAAAGTAGCCACCCTTTGCCTTGATGACAGCGTTGCACACTCTTGGAATTCTCTCAACCAGCTTCATCAAATCAAATCAAATCAAATGTTATTGGACCAATACACATGGTCAGCAGATGTTAGTGCAGCAAAATGCTTGTGCTTCTAGTTCCCGACAGTGCAGCAATATCTAACAAGTAATCTAACATTTCCACAACAACTACCCGAATACACACATATCTAAGTAAAGGGATGGAATAAGAATATGTACATATAAATACATGGATGGGCCATGACCGACCGGCATAGACGAGATGCAATAGATGGTGTAAAATACAGTATATACATCTGGGATGAGTAGTGCAAGATATGTCAACATCATTAAAGTGGCATTAATAAAGTGACTAGTGATCCATTTGTGGCCAATGATTTCAAGTCAGTATGTTGGCAGCAGCCTCTCTGTGTTAGCGACGGCTGTTTAACAGTCTGACGACCTTGAGATAGAAGCTATTTTTCAGTCTCTCATCCCAGCTTTGATGCACCTGTACTGACCTCCCCTTCTGGATGGTAGCGGGGTGAACAGGCAATGGCTCAGGTGGTTGTTGTCCTTGATTATCTTTTTGGCCTTCCTGTGACATCGGGTGCTGTAGGTTTCCTGGAGGGCAGGTAGTTTGCCCCCGGTGATGCGCTGTGCAGAATGCGCCACCCTCTGGAGAGCCCTGCGGTTGTGGGCGGTGCAGTTGCCAAACCCGGCGGTGATATAGCCCGACAGGATGCTCTCAATTGTGCATCTGTAGAAGTGCATCTCGTGTCTGAGCCGTTGAATTGCGGCTCCACTTTGTCCCTATACTGATGTTTCGCTTGTTTGATTGCCTTGCGGAGGGAATAACAACACTTTCTGTATTTCATCTTTCCATGGTTAAATGCGGTGGTTCACGCTTTCAGTTTTGATCGAACGCAGCCATCGATCCACGGTTTCTGTTTAGGGAAGGTTTTAATAGGCACAGTGGGAATAACATCTCCTACACACTTCCTTATAAACTCACTCACTGAATCAGCGTATGAATCTATATTATTCTCTGAGGCTACCTGGAACATGTCCCAGTCTGCGTGATCAAAACAATCTTGAAGCATAGATTCTGATTGGTCAGACCAGCAGAATGGTCCTTGTCGCGGGTACATCCTGATTGAGTTTCTGTCTATAGGAGGGGAAAAGCAAAATGGAAATGTGGTCGGATTTGCCAAACGGTGGGCCCGGGAGGGCTTTGTATGCATCGCAGAAGTTAGAGTAGCAGTGATCCAGTGTTTTGCCAGCCCGGGTACTACAATTTATATGCTGATAGAATGTAGGTAGCCTTGTTCTCAAATTTGCTTTGTTAAAATACCCAGCTACAATAAATGTAGCCTCTGGATATTTGGCTTCCAGTATATGGATATATTGTTTCCAGTTTGCATAGAGTCTAGTGGAGTTCCTTGAGGGCCGTCGTGGTGTCGGCTGGGGGGTCAATAACTGCAGTGACAATAACCGATGAGAATTCTCTTGGGAGATAATATGGACGGCATTTGATTGTAAGGAATTCTAGGTCCGGTGAACAGAAGGACTTGAGTTCCTGTATGTTGTTACAATTACATTAATCATGAAACATAAACTCCCGCCCTTCTTCTTCCCTGAGAAATGTTTATTCCTGTCATCTTGACGCACAATGAATCCCGGTGGATGTACAAACACCGACAGCATGTCCCCAGAGAGCCATGTTCCCGTGAAACAAAGTATGTTACAATCCCAGAAGTCTCTCTGCAAAACACCTCAAGCCCTAATTTAATCTACCTTGTTATCTAGGAACTGGAAATTAGTGAGTAAAATACTCGGGAAGCGGTGGGCGGTGTGCGCGCCTCCAAAGTCTGACCAGAAGGCCGCTCCGTCTACCTCTCCTGCGGCGACGTTGTTTTGGGTCAGCCTCTGCAATCAGTTTGAATGCCTTGGGTGGTTCGAACAAAGCATCCGCTTTGGGAAAGTCATATTCCTGGTCATAATGCTGGTAAATTGACGTCACTCTAATGTCCAATAGTTATTCTCGGCTGTATGTAATAACAATTAAGATTGTCTGGGATAACAATGTAAGAAATAATACATTCAAAAAAAATACTGCATAGTTTCCTAAGGACTAGAAGTGAGGCGACCCTCTCTGTCGTTGCCATATTGCTTTTTTGGAAGGCTTGGGAATGCTTTTCCAACTTGATGAGTTTTCCAACAAACTTGCTGAGCACTTGTTGGCTGCTTTTCCTTCACTCTGCGGTCCAACACATCCCAAACCATCTCAACTGAGTTGAGGTTGGGTGATAGTGGAGGCCAGGTCATCTGATGCAGCACTCCATCACTCTCCTTCTTGGTCAAATAGGTCTTACACAGCCTGAAGGTGTGTTGGTTCATTGTCCTGTTGAAAATTAAATGATAGTCCCACTAAACGCAAACCAGATGGGACGGCATATCGCTGCAGAATGCTGTGGTAGCCATGCTGGTTAAGTGTGCCTTGAATTCGAAATAAATCACTGATAGTGTCACCAGCAAAGCACCCACACACCATCACACCTCCTCCTCTATGCTTCACGGTGGATTCAACACATGAGCATATCATCCATTCATCTAATCTGCATCTCACAAAGACAACGCGGTTGGAACCAAAAATCTCAAATTTGGACACATCAGACCAAAGGACAGATTTCCACCAGTCTAATGTCGATTTCTCATGTTTCTTGGCTGAAACAAGTGTCTTCTTCTTATTTGTGTCATTTAGTAGTGGTTTCTTTGCAGCAATTCGACCATGAAGGCCTTATTTGTGCAGCGTCCTCAGAACAGGTGATGAGATGTGTCTGTTACTTGAACTCTGTGAAGCATATATTTGGGCTGCAATTTCTGAGGCTGGTAACTCTAATGAACTTATCCTCTACAGCAGAGGTAACTCTGCGTCATCCTTTCCTGTGGCGGTCCTCATGAGAGCCAGTTTCATCATAGAGCTTGATGGTCTTTGCGACTGCACTACTTCAAAGAATCTCAAATATCAAATATATTTTTGATTTGTTTAACACTTTTTTTGCATAGTACATGATTCCATGTGTGTTATTTAATGGTTTTGATGTCTTCAATATTATTCTCAAACGTAGAAAATAGTAAAAATAGAGAAAAACTGAGTAGGTGTTTCCAAACTTTTGACTGGTACAGTATATTATTTGCTCAGAAAACTTGGGGGGCCAAATAAAACCGGGAAAATAAAACCAGGAACCCTGCTGTATGTCCTTGTGCAATACTCACTACTGTCAGTTACTCATGTGACACTTTGTCTAAAATAGTTGTACTTGTCCAATGACACTTCTCCCGAGTGGCGGAGCCCCTATACTTGTCCCTGACCTAGACTATCTCTGATTCTACTACAGCTGGGCTCTCAAACCTCTCTGTGCGTTCAAAGGAAGCGGCGACCTATCAGAGATAATGTCTCTTATAGGGGGAGGTGGATGTCTGAGTCACGTAACAGTGCACGCTGTGGCGCCCTCTCCTTCCCCTTATCCCCCTCTCCTCCCTCCCCTTGCCTTGTCATCTGTGAGTCCTTGTCCCCTTAGCAGCTTTACTGTCATCTTCTCTCTCTTAAACGGCCTGGCTGTTCTGAGCCTAGGTGATATATGCACACATAGCACAAGCTCCCTGCTCAACACTCAAATCTCCTGCAAACATGGATCCATACTCGGCCAGAGAAACCAGGTTCACTCTACAACAGACTAACAGGCTGAGAGGAAGGGAACATTTTGAGAAAGAAAAGAGAGAGAGAGAGAGAGAGAGAGAGAGAGAGAGAGTTAGAGAGAGAGAGACGAGAAAGAGAGAGAGAGGCAGAGACGAGAGAGAGAGAGAGAGAGAGAGAGAGAGGAAGATGAGAGAGAGAGAGAGAGAGAGAGAGAGAGAGAGAGAGAGAGAGAGAGAGAGAGAGAGAGAGGAGCCTGCTGGGGTAGAGACATGAGCACTGTTAGTGTCTAAGCACTCCTGGGCTCCAGATCCAGGAGAGAGGAGCTGAGTCTGAGCCAGGTTTGGGTGGGAGACCAGGGCTCAGCGGATACTGCTCTATAGAATAACCCTATGTCTGTCTCTCCTCCAGCGCCAACCTGAACACCAGCTCAAACACATCCTCAACACACCACCATGGAATTTACAGTGCGCAGAGAGATACGTCGGGGGACATATTTTTTTCTGAGGGCCTCTGAAGCAGAGCAGCATGTAGGTTCAGAGACAGCTTTCTCACATGTCTTAGATAGGTATTAGTTTCTACTTTCCAAGCCTCTGAGTTCAGCTGTAAGTTCAGATAAAAGATGGAATTATCCTAGAACGCGAAGGGCATTTCTCCCTTTCTCTCTATCAGGCCCTTTTCCTGTCGTGCACCTCTTACATTCTCCCATCTTTCCATCCTTCCTTGGCGCCCAACCTCACTCCATCCCTCTATTTCTGTCCCTCATTCCCCCCCTCCTCTCTCTTGCCCTCCATCTCTCTCTCTCTGTCTCTCTCTGTCTCTCTCTATCTCCCTCTCCAGCCTGCCAGCCCCCTCCTCCCCGGCGCCCCCCTGTTGCTGCGTGCTACTCTGAGCCGTGGTGTAGAGTTTGGCTGGAGCCGAGAGGAGCAGCTGGGCCAGGCTAACGGGGAATGATAATGACCTCAGAAATCTGCTGTTCACTCCACAACAATAGGGTGCTCAGTCTAGTGGAAAATTGTGTTCATCAGCTAGCTCTGCTCACTTACTAATTGACATTGCCAAATATTTTAAGAACAACTGGAATGTGCAGGCAAGGATCTCAATCCTTGGACTTCATTTGTCTTGCCCATTTGTTTTCCTCTTTCTGATTAGGAGATAACCTTCGCTAAAAAAAGAGGCAAAATGTTCACGTCACTCTCTGGCTCATGTCAGCGCCCCGGTGTTGACACAAAGGGCTGTTTTATGTGACTTGTCAGTGGGGTTAGGAGTGACCACATACCATGGCCAGTGGTAATATCCAAGTCGAAATAGCCCCTCACACATAGGCCATCACCCAAATATGACATCACCCACATTTTTTTATGTGTGGGTGTGTCTGTGTGCATGTGTGGGTGTGGGAGAGAGAGAGAGAGAGAGAGAGAGAGAGAGAGAGAGAGAGAGAGAGAGAGGGAGAGTGAGAGAGAGAGACAGAGAGAGAGAGATAAGTGGGGAAAAGGGAGAAAAGTGGGTAGTAAAGAGAGAGAGAGAGGGAGAGAGAGAGAGAGAGAGAGAGAGAGAGAGAGAGAGAGAGAGTGCTCTGTCATGGTATCATACGGCTGGTCCTCCATTTTTAATGAGCCAAAGGTCAATGTATTCACTTGCTCTTTCACATGGGAGGAACCCCAATCATGCCCAAGTTAACTTGTTCAAACAAAGCTCTCTCACCCAGCCACCCACCCTGCCATCCATTTGCATTCTCTGTCTGAGAGCTCAGACTCGTTTTGGAGGAATTCAGCATTGACAGAGTCAGACAGCTGTCACCAGTGAAACAAGGAACCCTACGTTCCCCTCGTTCAACTATCCCCGTCAGAGACAACAGCAACAACAACACAAACTCCTACGTGAAGGCTTTTGTGTAATCAAAGTTTCAGTTTAAGTTTCAACTTTTGTATACAGGGTTATTTTGTCGGAGTACTCTATGCTTCCGGACTGTGGCTAGGTAAACACAGCATGATGCCTTCCCCCAACGTGTCTCCCGTGTTCATTTAGTCAAACCTCTTCACAATCTCTTCCATGTTCAATCAGCTAAACTTGGCAACGCTGCTCTGGTTCCCAGCTCTCTGACAGAACAGAGGGCGAGTCACCTTCACTCTCACTATTTTACCAGTGACACTTCCTCAGACACCGGAGGAGATAGCATGTAGAATATTAATATTCAAACGGTCTACCTACCACAGTAAGGCAGCCTTCTGTTATGGAAAGATAAATATTATGTTTTAATTATAAAAACAGAAAACAGAAATGGGGAGAACGAGGATGAAAATGTGTGGCGTGCCAAGGAGGCTTGTTCAGGAGAAAGGTAAGCAATGTTTTGGCAAAGATGTGGAATTAAAAAGTGGTTGGTATAATGCAGGCAGTTGACTCTCTCTCTCTCTTTCTCTCTCTCTCTTTCTCTCTCTCTCTCCCTCTCAACAGCACATCTCTTTGCTCCAGCTCCATAACCAAGTGGGGAATCCTAACGTGATCATTAAGACATGAAACAGCCTGATAAATGTTTCATAAGGACTGCCCGGTGATACCCACCCAGGAATACGGTGAGCAAGAGAAAACGACACTGACTTCTACTCTTTCAAATACACTTTGGAATACAATTGGAATTTTTAAATATCTAAAAAGGCTTAGCGTATTCCCACCATGGGTAATATTTACAAATTGAGTCTAAGAGAGAGAGAAAGAGAGAGAGAGAGATTGTGGAGAGAGAGCGATAGAGACAGTGAGTACGAAAAAGGGAGAGAAATCGACTGAGCCATTGAAGAGAAATAAATTGCCCTTTTATATTGTGCAAGTGTGTACGACAATACTAAGTCTACATTTATCCAAGACATATTAATCAGTAGAGCACACTGACAATTAGTGAATAGAACTTTTGACACCAGAAAGACACCAGAACCCTGACCTACAGTACTGAAATACAGCTCTGTAATCGATTTGCTTCGGACACAATGGCATCTTTTTGAGTTTTGTGACACGTAAAAAAAATACAGACATGACATGCCAGCTTGAGGCGCTAGTCTTCAAACGAGTGGCTGTACCACAGGTTTAAAGCAGGCAAGTTCATCAGATAAAGAAAGAAAGAAAGAAGAATTAAAGAAAATGAAAAAAAGAGAACCAGATGTCAATTACAAAGAGAAAGAAATAAGTGAAGAGAGAGAGAGGGAAAGAGAGACAGAGAGGAGGAATGAGACAGAGGGGGAGAGAGAGAGAGAGAGAGAGAGAGAGAGAGAGAGAGGCCGAGAGATAGACAGAGAGAAAGATGAAGAGAGAGGGAAAGAGATAGGCAGAGATAGACAGAAAGGTGGAGATATGAAGAGAGATAGAAGGCATTGACATAAGTCAACCAACCCCCCCCCCCCCCTAATTAGCTATAAAAACACACACACAGACAGAACACTGTTCTCATTTCAAAGGTCTGGTATCTTTGTGAGAAAGAGCGTACTGAAGGAGACTCTCCGTGATCCCACAGATACCTGTTTGCTTCGCCATACCAGCTCCAGGCCTTTGAAGAAGCCTACCAGACCGATGGCTCTCCTCCATCTAACACCGGGGTGGGGTTTCACAGGCCAGCTCTACCAAGCCTTCAAACCACTGGGCTTTTAAATCACACTTTCAATGCCATCTACTGTATGACACAAATGCCCTAAGTTGTTTCTCCTTTCACTTCTATGTCTATTTTTGGTCACGTTCTTGGTCGCCACTTCATATCTGAACAGAGGCCGGTAGTCTTGCCTCTCGGGCTAGAAAGATGACGCGAGACGGATAGAATGTAACTCTCCGTATGACAGCCAAGGTGGGATTGACTAGCAATCTTATACCAGAGTTGGTTTCCACGGAGACAAACGCAGACAGATGTAGAGTGGTTTCGGATAGCTTCCGTTTTGACACTCGCCAAGCTTTTCTAACAATTTGGGCATGAACAGGTCTAGTTATTTTTGCTTTAATTACACAGCAATTACAATGTAACAGTAAGTCTGCATGTGTAATTACCCCCCATTGTAATTACGTAATTAGATGAATATCCATGCTTTATAACCTAAGGCGTCAGTCGGCAAATCCAATTTCAATTTGTATGGCGCAAGCGTTTTGCCTCCATGTTTGAGAGCCGAAAAGACCTAGGGATACACGACTAATCCTTGCCATGTTAAAACGCTGTTCCTCTTAAAAATATTTAGACATGGGGGATTCTCCAGAGGAAAAGGAGGAGTAGGTTCGTAGCCGGAGCGGAGAGGTGGGAGTGAGGAGTGGAGTGGAGGTGCTCCTGCCCGAGGCATTGAGAAAAGCCCCTCTCTCTCTACAGTCTGATGCGACCAGGTTCTGAGTAGCTGCATGATCATACTGTACGTTCCGTTCTCAGCAGAAAGTCGCTGTCATCAACTGGTTGCCATCCTTCCCTTTGCTCAAACTCTTTCTATTTCTCGCGCTGTCTCTCTGCCTCACTCCCTCTCCTCATTTCTCTGTGTCTCTTTCTTTCTTTTCTCTGCTCTCTTTATTTCTCCACGCAGTCCAAATACAATTGTGCTTGTCGCATGCTTCGTGTGCCACAGGTGTAGACTAAGAGCCTATTTATTCTTGATCCGAAAATGTGGTCGGAGCCTCCTGAGGCTCGCAGAGGCCAAAGTGAGCTCCGTGCCGCGTCGCTGTGCGCCTCCCAAATGTTGGAACAACGCAGGTTGGTTTCGTACAGCTCCACATTGACATGATTGGTCGATGGTAGGTGGGGGGGGGGGGAGGTCCTGTATAAACAAAAACTCACTTCCTTGACAACTTCCTTCACAACAGCTCTGCGCTGCTCGGCAAAGCGCCAGAAGCATGAATGCCCTGACATCTGCAGAGGCCTCATCACCGTAAATGCTGCACGGCCAACGCAGACCTCGGATTGACCACGCAGCGCCTTCAACAGCGAATTGCTTGCTTACGCTTACCTCACGCTAGCAACCAATGGAATCCTCGTAGTCTGTAAGAGGCCCAACCAGAAACAACTTTAAACTTGCCTTTAGTTCGTCCCAATCTCTCCGTCTCTCTTGTTTCTTAAATTTTGGAATCTACAATGGATGTGAACATAAATACCCCCCCATCTTACAACACACTGGCAGCACTGCTTTACATAGTATTACACCAGGTTTCAATGGGTTCTGTTCCGCCATTCAGGGTAAGCCTCTGTTTAAGACCTGCACTCTGCAGGGCCTGTCGCTCTGAGGCCCACCATGATGTATTCAGAGAGAGACACTATCAAGTAGGAACATTCTTGTTTATCAAGCCCAATTCAGACTGGAGAACTCTGAAATCTGAAGCAATAGATTCCTTCCGCAGTCAAACCAATCCGTTAGCCTAATAGCACAAATAAAAGAGATGATTAGGGGGGGAAATTGTACTTATGAAAAAGAGGCGAAATGTTCTGACGTCTCTATGAAACACAAAAGCATTGAAGGTTTTACTGCCATGGACGAGAGAAGCAAGGTCTCTGAAGGATATTTCTGAGGCAGACATTTTTTTCCAGCATGTCTTTAAACAAGTGCAGTGTCAAAGACAAAAGAGATTGTCTCGACCTTCTTTCACAGTTGAGATGTTATTGTTGATTACTGTAATTCAAGTTTAACTGAAAATTGCAGTGGGAAGGTGGTTACGAGGTTGGCGGTATGGTGATGGTTAGCAATGTTTTCAAGACACACACGCACCACACACAGCCTTACAATGAAACACAAACAATTCTCAACAAGCAAAATTGCGAGAGTCAAATATTAAGACTAACAGAGAGGTATAGCCTGCCACATCCTGTTAATTTAAGAACACTGACACATTCACGCAACACATACACACACACACATAAGCAGAAACACACTCATGCACAAACACACACATAAGCAGAAACACACTCACACACAACACACACACATAAATGGCACCTTCCTCCACATTAGCTGCAGACACATTTTCTCACACACCTCAGTTTCTAAATTAGGTGTCCCAAAGCTCCAAATATGAATCATACTCAATGTTATGAAGGATGTTATGATGTAATGAACAACTTGTAGGGCTTTGTGCTGTCACTAATGAAATACAGACTACAACAAAACAAAACAAAAACTTTTTTTTTTTTTTACAATTGTATATCTTTAGTGTTTATTTCCCCTTTGACCCTGTTGTTATGGTGGAGTGGTGTATACACAGAGTGGTGTATACACAGAGTGGTGTATTCACAGCTTCCTGAGTCTCACAACAGAAAGCCTGTGAACTGTGTCTGAATGAGAGACTGTGAGAGAGAACCAGGCTAAGAGGTTGTACCTGTAACAATGTAAGCCCCGCCCGCACAGACAACCCCCCACCCAAAAAGCAGGTGGGGGGGCCTCAAGGTCAACTTTAAGGCCCGTTAGAGCCAGCAGGAGGGTGCTGGCACGATGCCCGCATCTCCCTGTACGGTGGAAAATCACAGGCGTTTGAGCTGGCGATCCCACTCCATCACAGCACTCAGAGAGGGACAGAGGAGGAGGCAGGGCAGGAGACACTGATAGACGAGGTAGGACTACAGAGAGAGAGTGAGATAGAGTGAGAGAGAGAGTGTTGAAGAGGGCAAGAGAGAAAGAGAGAGTGTCTGTGCATGTCTGCATGTGTGCGTGTGCGTGCATGTGTGTGTGCGTGTGTGTGTGTGATATTCAACTTGGTTTTCTATGTAGCATGAATGCCCAAAATATTTCAGTTGATGTAGGTTTTATTGTAAATATAATTTCAATTGGCAATATTTGTAAGAACATGATCTTGAACATGAGTTTTCAAGTTTTTGATGACGTGGAAGCTCTTCACATCACACATATGTAAATACTTCTAAAGTTAGCTAAATGCCTGGAGCTACATTTCTCAGATTCAAAGTACTTGAGAACCATAAGAAAAAGAAATTAAACTTCCTGCATTAAAATTCAGAAGATAATGACTTCCGCTACATAACCCCCCCCCCCCCCCTCCCCCCCATCCTGTTGAAAAGTGCTATGTTTAATAGCCTCTTTAAAGAAAATACGTGTTTATCTCACTCTAGTTTTCATTCATTCCTAATTGGGGTGTGTGTGTGTGGGGGGGGGGGGTTGTCTGTTATTATTTCTTAGATTAAAATAAACATTGCCCATTCCATGTTCAAACCCATCACACTACATTAGGATGATAAGGACTCTATGCTACTGTGAATAAATAAACAATTTTGTCTGTACTGTTGGAATTAAGTTGCTTCGAGCCTTAAAGCATAAGCCACTTTTTTTCAAACGACTTAAAAAACACATTTCACTCCGCAAATGAAGTAAAATTTCTTTGGACCTGCTTTATATTTATATCTTTAATTAGTGTCTTGTTTATCTTAAACCAACTGATTATCACATAGTCATCGCCTAATTAACGGGCACGCTGCTTAGACGTGGTGTTCCACCCAGAGGAATGAGAAAGTTACCTTTAAAACCTCTCTAATCATTAGGAACAGCCTCTCTTAATCCTGCTAAACAGACACTGTATCTGCTTTGGCTTATTTGACTACGGTGGACTCGCTTTCCTTCCCGCGTTAAAGGAGACGTTTTGAATCACTCACGATATGTTTGGCCCGTTGCTCGTAGTCTTGACTCGTTTTACACGGGGACACATGCTAGTCTGTAGGGAGCGTATTCTTCACCGCACCGTGTCTGTTGTTCTATGTGCCAGTGTGAAGGCCACAAGTCACAGCTCTGTCGTGGGAGTTGAGCATCTCCATATGATTGTTTTGTGTGAGTGTGCGAGTGTGTTTAGACAGGCCTCCTCTCTCCAGTAAAAACAGTGCGCAGAAAGTATCCTATAGAAGCAGGCTCTGTGAGGGTGTTTGATGGGTATTTGAACAGAGGCGTTAAGTATCCCAGTTATGCACGGAATGTGCCGCTCGGAGTTGTGGTGGGCTTTTTTTCTGCTTTTGAACAGGCAGTTTTGATCAGACCCCCCCTCTCTCTCTCTCTCCAGTCCGAGTGGACTCCTTTGGGTCCAGTGTTGTGTAGAAGGGATGTCAAAGTAAATGTTTGTCAGAGATCTTGTGCCAGCCATCAGCACTCATCTTTGTGTAAGGACTTATTCTCTTTGGACACAATGGTCTCCCCCTTACGTGTCCTCGCCATATAAATAATGAAGAATAAGTCCTGATAGAGAGGATAATGTGACTATGGGATTGACCGTTATTCAGGGTATAGTAATGACTTAGTCTCACCTGAGGATGGGGAGGAAGGGTGTGGGCTGTCCTCCTGGACACTGCCGGTCTGAGAGTGGCCTCCTCCGGCTCCGCTTTCCTCCGTCACGTTGGAGGATCCAGGGGTGGTGGACCTGCTGATGGACTGGGACTCTGGGTCGCTGGCCGAGCCACGCCGCTCATCCAGTCCTGTGGTGTTGTTCTGCTGCTGGATGGCTTCTTCTATGGGCCGCCGCTCCTTGTTGTGCACCCGAGAGTGGACCACCATCTGGTGATAGGTCCTGAAGACCCGTCCACAGTCAGGACACTCTGTGGGTTTCTCTTTCAGGCTAGTCAGGTGGTTGTACTCAAGGCCGTGGCCCAGGCCCAGGCCATGGCCGCCATGATGTGGCATGAAGTCACGGTGGCTGTCGAAACCCACTCTGTCGTCTTTCAGGGGCATCATGGCTCCACTGCCGGCCTTCGAGCCATGCAGAGCTTCGATGTGCTGCTTCTGCTTGGAGCCATCGTTGGAGCCCATCATAGGGTAGTCATGCTTCTCTTTAGTGAAGGCCATGCCGGCAGCATTGATCCTCTCCTCATGGTGCTGCTCATGGTGCTGCTCCTTGGGCATAAAGGCGCGGTCCATGGCCATGCCTCGTGCCATGATCTGCCAGGCCTGATAGCTATTCAGCGGGTCCATCTCTGCAACTTTGGCAGCCGCCTGGAGGCGTTCCATGCAGCTGGACTTCAGGGGGGGCACCAGGTTCAGACAGCCCAGGAGAGTGCGCTTCTCCCCTTCACCAAGGCCATGGCCCATCCCTGCCATGGGGCCTAGCAGCTTCCCCAGCATCTCCTTCTCCTTCATGGCAATGCCGGCTTTGGCCAGCATCTGGTGTTGCTCACTCAGAACCTGTTTGTCTGGGGATAGGAAGCTGCCCTGCAGGCAGGAGATGTAGCGTGAGTAGAGGTTAGCGTGGGCCTCCTGGGCCATGCTGTTCATGGTGTTGACAGCATTAATGTCCTCTGCTGGGGGCTTGCTCTTGATGGCCAGCTTATTGAGATGGACCTTCATGTGGTTCTTGAGAAACCAGGGCTCCTTGAAGCGACGACCACAGATCTGGCAGACGTGTTCAAATGAGTCCTTGTGTTTGCGCATGTGGCCCTTGAGGAACCAGGCTTGGCTGAAGACCTGGCCACACACCTCACAGCGGAACTCGTTGGCAGGCTTCTCAGTGCCGCCAGCTGCACCCTGTCCCGCAGCTGACTCGGCCGTGATATGGGCTTTTTCCACATGGCTGATCAGGTCTTCCTCCTGCGAGGCAGCAAACTCACACAAGGTGCACTTGTAGGGCTTGTGCAGGATGCGGATGTGACGATCCAGCTCCTCCCGCTTCTTAAACTTGCCCTTGCAGAAGGTGCAGCGGAATCCAGTGGGTGGGTTCAGGGCCTGGTCATCTTGGGCGCTGGCCGGCTTGGGGGAGGACGACGGCTGGGAGAGGGAGTCTGGAGTTCCCAGGCTGGTGGGGGTGAGGAGGCCACAGGCAGAGCCAGGCTGTTGCTGCTGCTGCTGGGTCTGAGGGCCAAGGTGTGGCTGGTGCTGCAGGGGCTGAGCTGGCTGAAGGAGGCTGCTGCTCCTGATCTGCTTGTCCCTCAGGATGGCCCTCTCCTCCAGCTCATGTAGAAGACGGTTCTCCTCACGGACACGTCCGCGTCCCTTACCGAGGTTTCCCAGCTTGTGGGTGCGTAGGTGGATTTTGAGGTTACCCTTCTGTGCTGCTCGATGGTCGCAGTAGGGGCACTTGAAAGGCTTCTCACCTGTATGTGTGCGCATGTGTAGTGACAAGATGCTGTTGAAGCGGAATCGCTTGCCGCACAACGGACAAGGGTACTTCCTGTTCTTGCGGGCATCATCTTCAATGTCGTTCATCTGGGACATGATGCCCAGGTTCTGCCCATTGAGAAACTGCTGCAGGTCCACACGCCCATTCAGGTTGGCCAGGGCACTTGCATCTATGTCCCGGTTGAGCTGGTTAGCGAGCAGTGCCATCTGACTGCTGATTGGTTGACTGGCCAGGGCAGCGTGGCTCTTCTCATCCAATGGGGTGGCAGCTTTCTCCTCAGGGATCTGCTGTCGGTTCTGTAGGTCGGGAAAGGCGTGGCCCAGCTGGGCCGTCAGCTGGTGGAGCTTCTGACTGATAGGGTATCGGCCATTTAGCACCGTGTTGCTCAGATGGTCTCTGTCAGCGTCCGATACTGCTGAAGACACACCAAGGCACAAACTAGAGTCCTCCATCCTGTAAGAGAGAAGGATATCACAACGGTCAACCACAGTCAATCAACCTGATAAGCAATGCATTAAAAAAGAGCTATGGCTCATCCAAAAATCTGAAAACTGGAAAAGAACGAGAAGTATTAGAGTAAATTGTTAGTGCATGATGAATGGAAATAGAGATGTCATTTAGCAGAATGTCTTACAGAAGGAATTAGGGTGAAGTGCCTTGCTCAAGGGCACAAACACAGATTTTCACCTATTCGGCTCTTAACCACTAGGCTACCTGCTGCCCATATAAATGTAATTTTCTTCTTTTGATTTTCAGTACAGCTTATGTTGTCACACTTGTGGTTGGAAGACTGTAACTCTCAGAACTTTCTCAAACTGTAACACCATTTTGGATGCAATAATTACACAGTAAACACGGCAGGCGCTGCCTAATTATGCTACTTGGGCCCATCCTATCAGAATTCCTCCAATTACACGCCTTAATGAAACGGAGCAATGCCATTGTCATGAAGCTACCGCAATGCTACAATTATGATATTAACAATAGCACTTAAAACCAAGGGGTTACTTCAGTAAACACACGCTCTTATCTCCCTACTGCGACACTTGTCTAGGCGTAATTCTCCATTAAAGAGGCACATTACATTTGATGTGAATCACTTTTCTCTTGCCTTCTCTTCCCCTCCTCTCATGGCTTCCAATAAGGAGGAAAACAACAGTTGGTGTTATTGAAAGGGTTCCCAATGTATCAGAGGCCTCCTAGCCATTAAGAATGTTTTCAACGGCCCAGAGCATACACCGTCAAGCTGAAGGGAATACACAAGCAGAGTCTGTTTTTGTCTTCTTGCTTGCCCATTGTTTGTGATGCTCTCCCCTCTCTTAAGAAGGATAATGGTGTGTTCTTCCCTTGTAACTGGCAGGGTCAAGCTTCCGACACAATAAAGTGAGTTCTGCCTTGGTCAACAAAATACTGTATAATATCTCATTAAGCTGATTATTATGCTGCCTAGTCACAGTGGCAGCGTGCTATAACACATGATTATAATCATTTTTTAAAAATCCTTTCAGGACTAAGCACTAGCATGACATGAGTTCACTTTTAGTGGAGTGAGATCAGTTTGTGTCCAGACTCCTGTGGATTCAGGGACACCCCCAACCTAAACACACACAGACACATGCACCTGCACACACACACAGACGCACGCACACGCACGCACACACACACACGCACGCACGCACGCACGCACGCACGCACGCACGCACGCACGCACACACACACACACACACACACACACACACACACACACACACACACACACACACACACACACACACACTTCACAGGGCTCTCTCGCTTTTAAGATCTCTCTCTCTTTCTCTAGCTATCTCTCTCGGCTTCTAACTAGCGCTAACCCAGACACCCACCAACTGGCAAGGTGTCTTGCCAGTTGAATCAAACCGTTACAGATGTACAGTACACACATGATACAGAGGATGTGGGAGTGAAGCACATTGCTGACGCACCCTGGAAGACTGACGCACCCTGGAAGACTGACGCACCCTGGAAGACTAACGCACCCTGGAAGACTGACGCACCCTGGAAGACTGACGCACCCTGGAAGACTGACGCACCCTGGAAGACTGACGCACCCTGGAAGACTGACGCACCCTGGAAGACAGTCGCACCCTGGAAGACTGACGCACCCTGGAAGACCCTGGAAGACTGACGCACCCTAGAAGACCCTGGAAGACTGACGCACCCTGGAAGACTGTCGCACCCTGGAAGACTGACGAACCCTGGAAGACTGACACACCCTGGAAGACTGACGCACCCTGGAAGACTGTCGCACCTTGGAAGACTGACGCACCCTGGAAGACTGACGCACCCTGGAAGACTGACGCACCCTGGAAGACTGACGCACCCTGGAAGACTGTCGCACCCTGGAAGACTGTCGCACCCTGGAAGACTGACGCTCCCTGGAAGACCCTGGAAGACTGTCGCACCCTGGAAGACCCTGGAAGACTGTCGCACCCTGGAAGACTGACGCACCCTGGAAGACTGACGCACCCTGGAAGACTGACGCACCCTGGAAAACTGACGCACCCTGGAAGACTGACGCACCCTGGAAGACTGACGCACCCTGGAAGACTGTCACATCCTTGAAGACTGACGCACCCTGGAAGACCCTGGAAGACTGACGCACCCTAGAAGACCCTGGAAGACTGACGCACCCTGGAAGACCCTGGAAGACTGACGCACCCTGGAAGACTGACGCACCCTGGAAGACTGTCGCACCCTGGGAGACTGATGAACCCTGGAAGACTGATGCACCCTGGAAGACTGACGCACCCTGGAAGACTGACGCACCCTGGAAGACTAACGCACCCTGGAAGACTGTCGCACCCTGGAAGACCCTGGAAGACTGACGCACCCTGGAAGACTTAGGCCTGGCTGTTCTTAACCAACCGTTCATCCAACACTGTTGCTTGTTGTTGACTCTTATCTCTAAAATATGAACAAGATCTGTGGGCTGCTTATGAATACTTTCTTCTTCTCTACAACATGACTGCAATCATTGTCTAGTAATAAAGGAGAAGGCCATCAAATGAACCCTTGAAGGATATAATGGATATATTATGTAGCCTATGTGATGACTGGGCATGCCTCATGTATGCAAAGCCTACTTACATTGACGAGGTCACGAACGACTGTATGAGCTTATTATCATGTAACTGAGACACAAATATACTATCCCACACTACTGTAAATACCATTCAGGAAACGTCTTTGTAATACTGCAATAATATTACACTGATATGAGTATATTTTTGAAAATACAATGTTGGGAGAATACACAGGTCGATAAAACCAGTTTCTGGATAACTTTCTCATCCTGAACTCGTAGGAAGGATTGTCCATTGCCAGACAAAATGAAGTGACTCTTAAACGTGCCACCCACAATCCTTTGTAAACTCTGCCAATATCAGACGGAACCCTTTCTGAAACTGCCCTGCATGCGCGCTGCCTTTTGCCTTAGACATCTATGATTCAAACAAGACTGATGAGCTGTTGCTCATTTATAGAGATAGCAGCTTGCCCTTTTCTTCAATTTGATTTCCGGCTTTATCTTTAACATATGACAAAGGCAGATAGACAATGGAATAATGTGAAATGAACTGACAAATCCAGTTTTTTTTTTTTTTACGTATCCTTGCTGACAAGCGTATGCAAATGAACTCCATTAATATGCTTCCCTTGCTCCCAAGTCATTTTATATTTTTTTCTTGATTAAAAAGGACATTTCTTATGTGACACCCCCCCCCCTCCCCATCCTATCAACACACAAGCAACATACACAAACACAGACGCACATTCACACACGC
This sequence comes from Oncorhynchus masou masou, assembly GCF_036934945.1. Classification (NCBI taxonomy): domain Eukaryota; kingdom Metazoa; phylum Chordata; class Actinopteri; order Salmoniformes; family Salmonidae; genus Oncorhynchus; species Oncorhynchus masou. The sequence continues at coordinate 60,184,065 of NC_088212.1, forward strand.
ACGTACGCGCACACACACACATACAATACTTTTGACAATAATTCAATATCAGAGTGCCCTCTATAAGTAACAATGCAGGTGGCTATTAGAACACCAACACAATGAGTGTTCCGTGTAATCATGACAGTCTTATTTCATTCATTTGGAACTCCGTTTCTGGAAAAAGCAAAATCGTTGACGTACACACTTAGAGGAAGCTGTACCAGTTGTTACACAGTAAGTACCAGTAATCCAACGTTTCCTTCTCTTGTGCACAAGTACGCAATTCAAGTCTGTGTGGTTTGCATTATAAACTCACAGGGTCACAAGTCGTAACTTCTTACCGTCATAGGTAGCATTTACAAGTATCTCCCGAGTAACTGTGCGCCTGTATGCTTGACCTTGACATGTCTGCCTTCCAAACAGCAGACTGTAGCAATGTCTACGCTTGCTCTAACCCGAAACAGATCTAACGTTTGTCTGGTGTCTACAACAATGCTCTTTCATTAACGATAAGGCTCAAATGACGCCTGCAAAGCCACCAGACTTCCTTTTGCACTTTCTCACAGAGGTGCAGTGGTGCTCTACTTTACAGTTTGTGGTTAATATTTACCGTTTTAAGTAAAGCGGCACAAAACCAGATTTCTCTTCTTCTTCTTTTTTTCCTAGAGCAAATTGCTCTGCATCCCACAGCTTAATTACGGACGGTATCTTGAACACAATGGAAGTGTATTTCTGTCCGATTATATTTGTGCTCAGTACGTGTCATTATGGAAGCAACAAGCATCGCAAACGTGCGAGGGCAAATGTGCTCTGGTCCTATAAAGTACATGCAAAGTTGAAGGAAACAGAAGACACTTGCCCAGTGAGCATTACAAATGATGTATACAGTGAACGCCACAGACATTTGCATATTCTAAGGCTAAAACACATACTGTAAGTAGAGTATGCCAAACATGCTCTTGTGAGTATGCCAAACATGCCCCCCCCCAAAAAAAACCTCTAATGTTAGTAAACATCGTAATACAAAAATAAAAAACACTGTATAGCCTCAAAACATGTTTAAATCTATACTTGTCATATCATGGATGTTCAGTCCTTGCATCCATAGCGCTGTGTATGAATTTGAAAGTGGTTACATTTCTCCAGGTCCATCCCTCAGCCTTTAGGTGGCAACTTTGTTATTGTTTTAACCAGGTTTATAAGGAGAAATTATGAATGGAAAAGCCATTAGTAAGGCACTACTTTGTTATTTTGACATGTATTGACAAGAATCCATTAACTAATTACAATGCAATACCTCATTAAGTTATAATGAAGGTCGTTGCTTTTAAATAATCAATCATTATTCACAAAGTAACGGAATTCCATCATATTTGCACCAAATCATTAATGAATTTAGAGGGGGGAAAAACATTTCTAATGGAAAATGTGTGCGTTCGCCATATGTTACATATTCTAAGGAATGCATATTTACAAAATATTGAAGGAAAGCAGACACCAACACAAGTAGAGATAGCCTGGACCATTTTAAGCATGGCAGTAAATTGAAACTAATAGGAATTTGTCCTCGTGCATGTTTAGTCTATTGCAGGTGGTCTTCGGGACGCTTCTCATTAACCCAATAAAAAAGTGAGTTGTTTTTCTTCCTCTCCATGCTCTTTGACTGAACTGGATTATTACATGCTGTAATGAGGCGAAAACAGAACGGTTCCCAGCACAACAAGTGAAATAAAGTAGAATAAACCCAGTCCGTTTCTTCCAACATACCTAGACTCCACACAACAAACTACGCTAACATAGGAGTTCAGAACCAAAGATTCGAGCTTCATAACGTAGCACGAATGAAGTAAACCAATAAATCAGAACAACAATTCTATACAAGAACTTGAACGCTGTACAACGGTGACAAATATGAATCGACCGAGCCGGACCTTTCCTTTCTGCTCTGTAGTCCCACACAAAATGTCATTGAGGTCTCTTAAGAGGACGTGTCAACAGGTAGATCGGCTTTCAGCTCATCTCCACAGATCACTATGAGGCCCCCGCTGAAAGAAAAAATAGAAAGAAAAATGCCTGTCTTTTTATCCCCTGCGTCTGACAGGCTTTCGCGATGCCAAGGAGGAAGATCAACGGGAGACAAGCGAATTCCCACAGTTCATTGTCCTGGTCAGACGCATCATCATCAGGAGCCAGGCCAAAAGCTCAACGCTTCCTTTTATGCTAACCATTCCTGGTATTATTCTGATGACCAGCAGTGTGTGTGTGTGTGTGTGTGTGCGTGTGCGTGTGTGTGTGTGTGTGTGTGTGTGTGCCTTTTTCACGTGTATATCTTGCAATAGTGGTCACAGCGGTGTGGAAAGACTCCTGCCAGTAGATTGTATGCATTGTGACGAGTGGCGGATTAATTGGCTCGAACATTTGTTAACCAGACTGTGTTTCACAATAAGAAGGGGGATGGATGAGAAAGATGACAGAGAGGACAAACAAGCGCACAAAAAGGGATGAAAAAGGGAATGATTTTAGATAATGGGAAAGAATTTCCAACATATCAATTATTGTCCATATTCTGTCATTTGCCGTTTTCCCCCTCCTACCCTCTCCCTCGTGACACAGCCCTCTGTCGGGAAAACGGGGCCACGTCCTCATGGCAGGCTACAGTAGTCACGGTCGAATCGCTGATCACGCATGGTTACTCTACTGCAGAGAAAGGCCACCGAACAATGACCACAGTGTAGCTGTCCGTGTAGGGTCGATCATGGCTTACATTATTCCCCTGGGCTGCCTGCCTGCATTTGAATACTACATACTGGAAAATGAATACAATGACACATCGCTAGCCAGGCATCGCTGACGCTGTTTCTTAAAGGCAGACATGCTAACAGTACAATCAACCCAGCGATTGTTTTCACTCTACAGTGGGAAATGAGAAGGGCAGCCCGGTAGTGCAGAGTGAGTCACCCATCATCACACTCTCATAGGCATTAGAATGGCTATAATGTTGGCAAAAGAAAGCCATATCTGCCTAGCACCAGTTGACAAAGTCAACCGGGCCACGTTCTCTTCCCTTTCAGGATCCCCCCTAAACTCTAAATGTCAATATTACCTGAAATACAGTAAGTGAATATCAGAAATAATTGCTGTTTTCTACTCCTCATGCTGGTTCTGTTCTTAGGAAGTTTTGCATAATGGCTGAACAGGGGCTGTTGTTGTGACAGGTGCTGAAATCAAACTGGGAGGCGACGGAGACAAGGTTCAATTTAGTTTGTGAATCCTTTAATTGTTGCATAGCTAATAATAAAAGAAAAAAAAGATCCCTTACACTCCTGAGTATTTTCCGTCGCTTGTATGCATACATTGGGAGGTAAATTGTGCCTTGAAGCCAAGTGATGGTGCCTTTGTAAAGGGAAGGGAGGAGAGGGGTTGGGTGCTACTTCAACGTACTTACCATCTCCTCACAACTGTAGTTTGGAGTTTTCACCAAACAAATGTATGGCTAATTAGAGATACTCATTACGGAAAGCAAGTCAAGTAATTATTTTACATCATGCCGCCGTTAATTGAACGACTCTTCAATGTCTTTGAAAAATATCTATTTTTCTCTCCCTTTTTCTCTGTGAGAAGATAAGGGGAGACTATAAACAGGTAGGGGAGCCATATGCTCTTGAATGAAAAAGCACTTCTGTCCAGGCAATTGGGCTTTTTAAATATTGAACCACTGCATGTCTTTTTAATATGATAATGTTGAATCTCCTTTATTCCATCACTTTGATAAACTCGCTCAAGCTAATCTGGAGAGACTTCATGTGAAGAAAACTTTCAATTCTTGCAGGCACTCTGTCAAGGCAGGCCGTTATGCAACTGTACTCGGTATGTCCATAGAGCAGTTTTTTAAAAGCAGCACACATCCTGTTTAAGAAAGCAACTAATCTTATCAAAGCCATCAGGAAGTGAGACTTGACTGCAAATGCTCTCGATTCTTTGCATACGTTACAATATCTGTGTTTTCTTTGCAGCTATTGTTTGCAGCTGTGAGTAGCTCTGAGAATAATTCATCATTTTCTCTCTCCCTCTCGTGTGACCCAAAGTCAGATCCTGTCTTAATGTGGCTTAATAAGAAAGGAAAGAAAGACGGAGAGGAAGAGAGGGAGATTCAGAGAGTAGGGCACATTATCTGCATTAAAGTGTATTTATTATAGACTAATTGTGGCAGAGGAAGTGCGTTAGGAGGGTGTGCTCTCAGGAGGGAGGGTGGGGAGCATTCGGGACATCAGGGAACATGTTTATTTATCTCACTTTATCTGAAACAGTGGGGCTACTTCTCTTAGGATCAGAGACAAAAAGTGAGAGAGGAAGGGGGAGAGGGAAAGAGGGGGAGAAGGGGAAGAGAGAGCGAGTGGAACCATTTTGTGGGCCAGACAGAAGTGTTTGCCTACATGCCAACGCTTCACTAAGACAAGCCTCTGATTAGCGGAATAAGGCAAAGTTGGTCAAACTTCAAAACAGGCCTCTCTCTGAACTCCACTACAAAAACCTCTCCTCATCCTGTTCTCCTCTGTGAAACACCCATCCCAGGACAGCAGCCTCCTTTTGGTGAGGTTGCGAAAGGTAATAGCTTTTACTGCAAAGCAAATTTAGAAGACACATTTCTACAGTAAATCTGAGGTTAAAGGACAGTTTACAATACCAAAACTGTTGTATGTTTCATTCTACTGAGGTAAATAAGAGATGAGTGTATTGAAGGACCAGTTTGGCCCAAGCCCTGGATTCCAAATGTCTCTCCACACTCCTCTCTCTCTGACCTATCTGCATTTTTATCACTTCTCCCTGCCCTCTCTGACCTTCAACATGATCACTGATTCACCATCTCTCACAACCAGCGACTAAAACTCAGTTCAGCAGAGAACGTGTGTCTGTGTGTGTGTATTTGTGTGTGTACATGTGTGTGTGTGTATGTGTGTGTGTATGTGTGTGCACGTGTGTGTGTGTTCATGAAAGCGATGATGTTTAATGAAAAATGACCTCTCTGTATAGTGCATTCCGTGCTTCCTGCCCTGGAGATGTCTCGCTCTTGAAGCAACACAAAGGCCTCTTCTTTAATTGTCCCGGTGTAGTGCCGTGTGGCTGGTGATCAGTGATATTACTCACATTCTCTGTTTTCCTGAACCCTCGTCATTGCTAACCCCCACCACCATGATGCTAATATGTTGTTTATGTTACCATGGCTGCAGATTGTCATATTCTATTCAAGAGGCATCTCTGCATGAGCAATGCATCATGGGTCGTAACCTCTCTGTTTTACAGTGCCTTGCAAAAGTATTCATCCCCCTTGGCATTTTTCCTATTTTGTTGCATTACAACCTGTAATTTAAATGGATTTTTATTTGGATTTCATGTAATGGATATACATGAAATAGTCCAAATTAGTGAAGTGAAATTTAAAAATTTACTTGTTTAAAAAAATTATAAAATATAAAAAACGGAAAAGTGGTGCATGCATATGTATTCACCCCCTTCAGAAGTCACATAAGTAGTCAAATAAAGTCCACCTGTGTGCAATCTAACTGTCACATGATCTCAGTATATATACTGTACACCTGTTCTGAAAGGCCCCAGAGTCTGCAACACCACAAAGCAAGAGGCACCACCAAGTAAGCGGCACCATGAAGACCAAGGAGCTCTCCAAACAGGTCAGGGACAACGCTGTGGAGAAGTACAGATCAGGGTTGGATTATAAAAAAATATCCGAAACTTTGAACATCCCACGGAGCACCATTAAATCCATTATTAAAAAATGTAAAGAATATAGCACCACAACAAACCTGCCAAGAGAGGGCCCCCCACCAAAATTCACAGACCAGGCAAGGAGGGTATTAATCAGAGAAGCAACAAAGAGACCAAAGATAACCCTGAAGGAGCTGCAAAGCTCCACAGCGGAGATTGGAGTGTCTGTCCATAGGACCACTTTAAGCCGTACACTCCACAGAGCTGGGCTTTACGGAAGAGTGGCCAGAAAAAAAGCCATTGCTTAAATGAAAAAAATAAGCAAACATGTTTGGTGTTTGCCAAAAGGCAGGTGGAAGACTCCCCAAACATACTGAAGATGGTATTCTGGTCAGATGAGACTAAAATTGAGCTTTTTGGCCATCAAGGAAAATGCTATGTCTGGTGCAAATCCAACACCTCCATCACCCCGAGAACATCATCCCCACAGTGGAGCATGGTGGTGGCAGCATCATGCTGTGGAGATGATTTTCAGAATTGACTGGTCAGAATTGAAGGAATGATGGATGGCACTAAATACAGGGAAATTCTTGAGGGAAACCTGTTTCAGTCTTCCAGAGATTTGAGACTGGGACGGAGGTTCACCTTCCAGAAGGACAATGACCCTAAGCATACTGCTAAAGCAACACTTGAGTGGTTTAAGGGGAAACATTTAAATGTCTTGGAATGGCATTGTCAAAGCCCAGACCTCAATCCAATTGAGAATACAACTTGAAGGAGCTGGAGCAGTTTTGCCTTGAAGAATGGGGAAACAATCCCAGTGGCTAGATGTGCCAAGCTTATAGAGACATGCCCCAAGAGACTTGCAGCTGTAATTGCTGCAAAAGGTGGCTCTACCAAGTATTGACTTTTTTTTTGGGGGGGGGGTTGAGTAGTTATACACGCTCATGTTTTCTGTTATTTTTGTCTCATTTCATCTTTGTTTCACAATAAAATATATTTTCCATCTTCAAAGTGGTAGGCATGTTGTGTAAATCAAATGATACAAAAGCCATTTTAATTCCAGGGTGTAAGGCAACAAAATAGAAAAAATGCCAAGGGGGTGAATACTTTCGCAAGCCACTATATTCCTATAGTGGTCACTACGTAGCAGCAATGAACTCTAGGGGTGGATTTTGCCATTTCAACACATTTACAAATCAAAATGATCTTAAAAGGGCATCCATGTTTGGGTGAAAGAATTTCAAATAAAAATCTAATTGTACTGTATCTCTTCCATGATGAGGCTAGGATGTATTTGTAGTGAATAAGCATTTAAGGATGGCTCTGTGACCTATAGCTTAGCCTAGAAAGTCACCAGCAACATGGGGGCACCTGCCATGTTTAGCTTGCCTGCCTGCTGCACCCCACCCCACCACCCCACCCTGTCCCCTCGGCCTTTAGATAATACCCATGTCCTACAGCTGTGATCTCTTGTCGGGGGCCGGTGACAGCAGAGCTCACAACACGGACGGCACTCTGCTATCACCGCTAAACTGCCTGTCTGAGCCACTTGACGGAGCTCTGGAGAGGCTGCATCATCTTGACGCCCTGAAATCAGCCCCCATCTTCCACTCGGCAGCTCACCCCTCACCCCCATACACATACCCCTTCCCCTCTGCCCTCCGCCATCTCAGGGCCCTGACTCTTATTTATGTGCCCCACCTCCTCTACATCTCTCCATCCCTCCCTCTCTCTCTCCATATTTTTCCCCTCCTGCATCTGATTAAGTTAACAATGTGCCGTTATTTGCATGCTGATTTTGCCGGTCCCTCTCCTCAATTCTCTCACAAACACAGGGGCTGGATCACAGTAATGTGATAGCACAGCAGCCAGCCAACGCAATCTCCTGCAAAACCAGGTGTGTGCAATCCACATCCCTCTTAATTCCTGCCCCCATCAAATTTTTCCCCCATTTTTTCTCCCTCCCCCCATCCCTGTAGTGTTTATAAGGTTGTATTATAATCAAATCTGGAGCAAGAAAGCCTGTCTATTTTTATTAATTATAGACCGGCGCTGATGTGAATGTATTCCGAAAGCATCTTCAAAATAGGTCGGCATACAGTTTTCCTATTCTTATCCCATTTAAATGTCAACATGGTGCAAAGCCCTACAAATTAGTTCAGGCAGACTTCAACCCCCATTTAACATTTGAAGCTCCGCTCTGTAAGCTCAAAGTGTGATTTAACGCAGTTTACACATATAAGGAGCTAGTGGTTTTGTCTTTCAAACTTCTCATTTCAATACAGATATTACTGCCAAGCCGCCTGAGAAAATGCTGGTGAGGGAAAGGGGGGGGGGGGGGGAATTATATAAAGCAAGAAGAAACAATGCATTAGCTTTCATGAATAATAGATCCTCCATCAGTCCGTGCGAGATGTGCGGTTTTTAGCATCGCCGCATAAATCCTCGGCCGAAATGAATAAATCAAAATGGGGGACTTTCCTTGAACATCTACCCAAAGATGTCGCTAGTAAAGCGCGATAATATATAACACCCCCGGGTTTATATGCAAGCAGGACACAGTCCCCATAGGGTAGCAGGAAACAATGCAACGGAGATCTGTTGTTCAGGTTACTGGTTGTTGAGCATACCAAACAGAGTTCAGACATCTAATACACTGGACCTATTGATACAACCTACATAAGGAAACACGTACCACCACGAACGTCTCCGCAACAAAACAATCACATTATTCTCCGAAATGCAATCGGAGATGGACATGTTCTATGGAAAATCAAATTTGATTTGGAGCGTGATGGGGATTAGCAAATACCATAGAATACACACAACGAGCAGGCTACTTCCAATGAGATCCACTGGCCAGACATGGCCTTCATTGACTCACCACGGCAGACAGGGTAAAAGGCAGATGAAACGCCTCATACCCTGGGGAAGTGTCTCACATGTCAAGCTGTTTCACGCCACTGAAACGTGGGCTAAACTACAGGCCCGTGGGCCACCCTAGGTCCAGTCAGCCCTGAAGGAGGCCTTGCTTTGTGGGGGGGGGGTAGGATCGAGGATGTGCCCCATACGCTTCATTACACCTCGACCCCACTGGCCTTATCAAAGGCATTCACCAACTGCATCAACACCCAGCACAACCACTTCATGCAGGCGATACAAACCAAGGTCCTCAAGTCCAGCCACAGTTTTTTAGTGCACAACCTCAATCTAGTCTAGTCCATTTTGAGTCTTTTGACCAATAGCAAAGCAAGGCCTCCTTCAGCTCTAGTATTTTTGTCTTTTTTTCTTCATACAGCTCATTGCAAAGTGTTCTATGGGTGTGCTTTCTACGAGCAGGTTGAAACGTCAAAGCGCTATACATCTTTTAATGCACAGAGCGGCCCTCAGGGGTTTAATTGACTACCGTGTAAAGTGAGTGTGAGGCCGGCGAAAGAGCAACATGAAGACGAATATGTTTTATTAACAAGACAAAACAGAGCCCAATTGCTCCCATCGAATTGGCAGGGAGTGATTCCTCAAAAGTTAAAACACATTTGTCCAAGGAGCAAGGGAACTTTCTGTGGCATCCATTCAAAATGGAAAAGGGTTTAGGCTTCCAAGTGTGTGAGAGTGAGTATGTCAGTGTGAGGGCGTGTCAGTGTCAGCCAGTGTGTGTAACAGAGAGCATATGCCACTTAGTAAAGCATTGTCTCAATGTATACGCTTATGCTGCTTGTTTGTTCAGACCTGTTCAGACTACGAGGACGGTCTCCATGCCGTGCTCCCGTGCTCCCTGTTCAGTGTCTGTCTACACTAGGTAGTACAGTAGGATCCCTCCTGTTCTCTGTGCGTCAGCTGCTCCTCGTCCTCGACGCGCGTGATAGCCCGACTCGCCGAGCCAAACGCGCGGCGTTGTTCTACGACTGCCTGGTCGACTTCAAATATTCATCAAACAGAAAGAAAAGAGAGCCTCTTCTATCCCGCGGTAGTAATTTACCAATTATTTGGAGTACCTGCTGACAGGTACATGTCACAGTCGGCTACATTCCCCCCCCGTGCCACTCCTACCCGACGCCCTGCCTTTCCCCTGCTGCGGAGAGAGCCGCGGCGCTTCAGGCACACGAAGAAGAGGAGGAGGAGGAGAGTTTGACTGCAACTCCAATGCTTTGATTTGGGAAACGGTTAAGAGCGACGGAAGGTCTGAACTTGACGTGCTCCAAACACGCAGCCCCAGTCACTCTCGGGGCGGTTCGACTACTTTCTAAAGGAGTCCGGGAAGACAAGGCCTCTCTTTCCGAAACTCAACCAGCGGAAAAAAACGAACAGACACGACAAATGCAAAACACACAATAAATGGCTCATTAAAGAGAGTAGACGATTACACAAACAAAGCAGCCTTCACTGGCTGTCACCGACGTTCTCTGTGATGAGGAGCACAGTGGTGGTACAAGAAGAAACTCTCTGGAACAGTGGCAAACCACTGCCAAAGACGCTGCGTAGGATCTCTTTGCCTGCCTGCATTATGTCTCTATTTGTCTTGGTGACACATCTAATGTGGATGATAGGCATTGTGAGAATTACGACTCGGTAGCTCGGGCTCAGTGAAAAAGTCCATCTCTTTCCTTCAGTGGAGGACCCCAGAGCTGAAGGGGATGTAATTCAATTAGGCGTGTGTGTGTGTGTGTATAAAGATGCGCTCCCTGAGCATTATGGGATTTTGGAGGAGCTGGGGGTCCGCACGGAGCCATCAATCGGTGTTGGAAGTTCAGGCCACCGTGGGCCATTCGCCCGGGCAGGCGAGCCACTGGAGAGGGACGAGAAGAGAGCGTTGCCTCTCTATCTCACACTGTGCCCTGAATAAATGAACATCTCTCCAGTGTGTGTCGCGTCGAGGAGGTACTTCAAAAAAGAACTGCCATCTCTCACTCACTGAACGAACGTAGAGACCTTCTCCTCTGCCTTTTGTTAAGAAATCAAACTGTACACAACTGGATGGTACTGAACAGGCGAGTGAGAGTGCATGGGCGTAAATCATTTGTTTTTTCAAGTTGATTCTAAATGTCAGCAAAAATTAGCAACAAGTATATCTTTAGGATCCATATCCTGTATCAAATAACACAAAGCGGACATCATTTAATTGCTGTATTCTCATTGGAGGAGAAACGCTATAACATAAGCTCCCAAGTGGTGCAGCGGTCTGAGGCACTGCACGTCAGGGCTAGAGGCGTCACTACAGACACCCTGGATCCAATTCAGGCTGTATCCCAACCGGCCGTGATTGGGAGTCCAACAGGACGGCGCACAATTGGCCCAGAGTCATCCGGGTTTGGACGGTGTAGGCCGCCATTGTAAATAAGAATTCGTTCTTAACTGACTTGCCTAGTTAAATAAAGGTTCAATCAAATGTTAGTCTAAGGCCAAACAAACCCAGACATCCTGCGTGATTAGACAGTCAGGAAAATAGAGGAGTGTCACTGACTGCTTAAGTCAAGTACAGTAAACGTAGTGCTGTCTGTATGATGACACGATTCCTCCTGAACAGGTTGTGAGCGGATGCACCAGCATTTGGGACAGTCAGTATACAGCCTTGCACATCGCAGTCTTTCCCTCAGGTAGGGCAGGTTCATTGTAAATCTGGGGCAGAGGACTTCTCCACGCCTTCTTTGGTGTTTACTCACACTCATTGTGGCTGGAACCACTTTGTGACACTAATCCCGTAGACTGTCATTGACCCGGCCCATGAACATATCTGCCACACCATCCAGTTCTCATTCATGTGTGTGTGTGTGTGTATGTGTGTGCGCGTGTGCGTTTTCAGTTGAGTCCCTCTCATAAATAGTTAACAGAACGGGGGAGATTGTTAATAGTTGGAAAGGCGCAGAGGACGGAATTAACCACCTTTACTCGTCTTTAATTACTGCGAAGTCCACCTCCGTACCACTGATCTATAAATGCATGTTGAATCCCACATGGCACTGAAGTTACTCAGTCCAACGTGTCACAGAGATACACCTCAGCAAAAAAGAAAGAAAATCCTGGCCCAAAATGTGAACGATAACACAGAAATTGGGACAAACCGTACGTCCTTCTGTGTATTTTGGGATCCCACTAATTCATTTGGATAATACTACAAAAAAAAAGATATCTTAAAAAAAAAAGAAATGATGAGAAAAAAAAAAGAATTTGAAGAGAGAGAAGTCCTAGGGGGATATGTGATGAATCCAGGTCTTAGGGGTGTTCCAGGGAGTAAAATAAGGTTGAACCTCAATAGGATCAACATTCAGGGCAAAACTGCAATAAAAGTAGAAATCCGACAGAGAAAATGATCTGCAATTAGGACAAACAGCACTAAAAGCAAGTTCAAAGATAATTGTTTTCAGAGGGGTGTGTGACTGACTCGGATGAATCCCAGGGCGGCCAGTTTGTGTGGTGGAGAGAGAGACAGAGAGAAAGAGAGAGAAAGAAAGGCAGAAAGACAAAGATAGAGACTAGTGTGTGAGCGAGAGAGAAAGAGAGAGAGAGAGATGAGAGACAAGCGAATTAAAGAGAGAGATAGAAGGAGAGCAGAAGGAGAGCAAGTCCAAAGTGAGATGGAGGGTTAAGGGAAAGTCGCCGAAGGTGAAATCTTCCATTGGTATTTGAGGAAAAAGGAAACGAACAAAGACACCCTGCCGAACAAGCACCGATCCATCATAAGAATACGCCATAAAAAAACAAAAACAAGTGTCCCCAACACACTTATCCCCTCACACATCTTTCCACAAAGAGACTTATTGTTGTTGCCTTTCACAACACATTGGCCTTTGATGGATTCTGCCCACTAAAGAAAAGGGCCCGAATGAAAGGCAGGGGTGTATGAAGAAGGGGAGAAAAAAAACATGCTTAAACAAAGATATGAATTAAATGAAAAGAAGTTGTGAGATGACCCAGGACCCAGGACTGAAGAGCTGTCCCTGAGCTGTCCCTGAGGCCCGAGCACTAAGCCAAAGCCTTCACACAAAGACTATAGAATTCGTTTGTATCATTAGTAACATGAATAAATGTTAATAATAATGTCTATTCTATCATTATTTACCTGACTACGTAATATGCACACTACAGAGAGCTACTTGGAAAAACACTGTAAATATCCTATGAGAAACAGTCTAGAGGTGGTAGTTCTTAGTACTTCTCTTTGGACTGCTATGGTAATGTATTTATTTATATATATATATATATATATATTTTTTTTTACAACTTGACAAGCCAATCCCTAAACCTCACCAATTCTTACAGTGAATATCCAGTGAAAAAGCCCTACTTGCATATCAGCACCTGGTAGATCATGGCACCAAAGATCGGACTTTTTTTCAAGCCTGCACAGTGAAGTCACTCATTGGCATGTCTCAAAACATAACATAATTGTGTTTTAGCGGAATGAGACGGGGGACTAAAAATACACACAATGGCGTAGAGATGAGCAAACACACCAAAAAAAGAAGAGAAAAGAAAGCGTTTGTCCTTCAGCACAGTGTTTTCTCTGTACTTTCCCACAGCATGCCAATAACTGTGGAATAAACGGATATGTGAATTAAACCCCATTGTTTTAAAGATCTGCTGCTATATTTAGTCGCTTTCGCTTCATGCGGTAGAATTTTGCCAATTTTTTGGGGTATATGTGTACTTGGACTGCATATCTCACATTGTGTGAGCAAGTGTAAATGTGTGTGCATGTGTGAAAAAACAACAGTTCAACCATGCGATTTTTGCAATTAGAAAAGACACAAAAAATAATTATTCTGCAGCACACTCAGGCGACATATCCTGAATCGACGATGCACGGATCACGTGTTTAATAAAAAGGTTAATCAGTTGTTAATCAGAGGATTAATAACTTGTTATTTTCTTTACAAAACCATTAATATTATGCCATAAATATTTAATGTTGATGGGTCATTTTTTGGGGGAGTAGGGGCGCGGGCTAGAGTGAGCAATACACAGGCTAATGTGCATTAATCATGCTTTGGTGAAGACAAATACATTCATTCATGTTTATTAATACAACCTTGGAGAAAACAATACTCTTTACATTATGAAAAAAACTTATTCATAAAGTATTTATCAACAATGCCACAAAAGGACAGAGATTAGGGACTGGAGACTGGAGACAGCGGTCCAAAGTCAAAAAATGCTAGGGGCAAAAGTTCATTAACATTTAAGATAAATGCATAAATGGCTTAAGGAAGGGGGGGGGGGGTCGATGCTGATTCACATTGTCGGGGCTGTGTCGGGAGGGGTGGTGGGGGGTGAGAGTCTGTTTTGGGGGGAGGGGGGTTAAACAGAGATTTTCTGTCCCTTTCTTAACAAATTACCCTGCCGGTTTTGCTAATCAAAGCAAAACAAATATTGCTTTTCGTTCGCTCCATTTGCTGAATGAACATATGACGTTCCCAAAATGCTCATTCCCAGCTCAAATGTAATTAAATTGTGCCTTTAGTGAAAACATGCAGTGGTACTCCAATTAGTTCTGTTTTTGTCATCGGGAGAGAAAAAATGGAATCGGGCATGCCCAAGGCACCGTCGTGTCCCGGAATGATACAATGCCTTGGCGGTATGAAGTGGGTGTGTATTTGAGATGGTGTCTGGGTACGTTAGGGTGATAGGGTTGCAGAGTGTTTATGAGTTGGATGAGTTACGGGGGGGGGGGGGGGTTGCCTTGTTGTTGTGAGGTGGATACAAAGTCTACGTGTTTTGTCGGACGGTGGATGTGACTATTTGAGACGGTGGGTGGAGTAGGATCTCTCCCTTTCTCTGGTTTTCTTCACATTCTTGTTCTTCTGTCTCTCTCTATACATACATATCTCTGTGAAGTATGTGGGAAGCAAACTATTGAACTGGCTAACTAAGTAATTGCTTATTTTCATTTAACTCTAAATGGTGTTTTTTTATTATTGAGGGACTGCATGGATTGCCCTGAAAAATGTCATCCATCTACTTGTCGATGAATCTATAAATTCATTTAGCGATTAGTCTACCTGATATGCGTTTCACCCTCTGAACACCTTTATTGACAATCAATGGAATGCAAAGAATGTCGGAAACTAAGTAACTTGCAGGCCTGAGGACATATACAAAATCGGATATTTGTCAATGGCCATGCATCAAGTCCTGTTGCTGGACTTCTAGATACAGAGAAAATGTATAATACCCACTGGTAGATCACAATGTAATACGCAATGCAGAGCCATGTGTCCGCGTGGCTGTGAGCTTTGTGTCTCTGCGTGTCTGTCTGTGTCTGTGTGCCTATATTATCCCTAATATCTTCCCCTCATCTCTGTAAAACAGAGGAGAGAAGGAGAGAGAGAGAGAGAGAGAGAGAGAGAGAGAGAGAGAGAGAGAGAGAGAGAGAGAGAGAGAGAGAGAGAGAGAGAGAGAGAGAGAGAGAGAGAGAAAAGGCAAAGAGGGCAAGCAAGGGAGAGATTGAAGATGAAAAGAGAGAGGGGAGATCCATTTTGTGTTCAGTTAAACACTGATTTCATCATCTGGGTAAAACACATAACTTAAAACTGAAATCAAATATTAAAAATGACAGGCCTTATAAGTGCGGTGAGTGATCCGGGGTCACGGAGGGAGGGAGGCGCGGGCGGCTTGTCAGCCACTATCTGTCAGAGTGAATTAGAAACAATCAGGGGGGACTGAAAGGGAAGGTGATTGTTATTAGGCAGCAGGGCTGTGAGCAGGCTCCCCAGATGTGGCCATGCATATAAAAGAACAGGAAGCCAGCAGTTTAATTCAGGAAGCGCTGGCGTACACGGCCGCACAAAGCAGGAAGGGGGGGGGATTTGTCGCTAATAAGCTCAAAGTTACTTTGATAACAGGCAGGGTTAGGCGCCGGAATGAAAGGACTTTTCTTTTCTTTTTCTATGGGTTTTTTTTCACACACCCCCCTCACCAGTCAGTCAATATCTAGGAAATATAATGGGAGTGGAGAAATCGGGGGTGAAATGTAGATAAGTCGACCTTAACACGCGAAGGGGAAGAGACGGCTGTGCCCATATATCAATTACCCCTGCTATCATAGGAGGATGATGAAGGGTGTGAGTGTTGGGCTCCAGCCCCCCCACCCCCCACCCAGCCCCCTTCGGTCCCCTCTGTCGCCTGACAGTCTCCCCCTTCGGTCCCCTCTCCCCTGCGCCGGGTAGGGAGGAGAACGGACGTGCCTGCTTTTGACTCCAGCGCCAGACCTGCTATCTGTCAAGGGCTCCCACTGCTCCTCTGAGACAGACCATCATGCCTACAGATTGTTGTCACGGACGATGGCAGGGGGCTGGGAGGGAGGGGTAGATATGTACAATATGCTTTCAAAGGGCGCAGGGCTTGATTGGAATGATAAGGAGAGACGCTAATCTGCTAGGATACAGCCTCAAAGGCACATTGGCTCTGACACTTAAACCCTCGCGCCACAGGGAAACATCTACTGGTAAACCCCTATAGACCCAGGGAGGGCAACTCTCTGCACATGTCGCACTGTCGTACTCCAGTAAGAACTCCACGTTCCCCTTCACAAAAACACACTGCTAGGCTAAAAATCATCACTCAATCCTGGATATTTAACATTGGATGTGTTTTTGTGTCTTTTTTGGGGGGGTTTCTGAGAGGCTGAAAGATTGAGGATATTTTCTACTGACAGCTTTCACATGTTCAGCATTTCAGCAGTGTATCTCTACAAAGCTGCAGGTAAGGCGGGCCCTTTGTCTCAAGCACTAGTAGCACTGAACTCCAGCAATGTGAAATCAATGAAATGTGAAAACGAAGGACGTCGTTAAGACTTATGCTTTCAAAGTGCCTCCATCTCCTTGAAACAGTGAATGGCTTTGATTCCCATTTCTCTTTGTAGTTGGAGAGATATC
Source organism: Oncorhynchus masou masou (assembly GCF_036934945.1). Lineage (NCBI taxonomy): Eukaryota > Metazoa > Chordata > Actinopteri > Salmoniformes > Salmonidae > Oncorhynchus > Oncorhynchus masou. The sequence continues at coordinate 60,200,642 of NC_088212.1, forward strand.
TCCGAAAATTATCCCAGGCTTGAGGTTGAGCGCTCCAGTAATAGGTTTAAACCGCTAAATGAAAGCTTTCTGTTTATCGTTGATCATTTGCACGGTATACATACGCACACTTCTCCGGGTTTGTGCCTTCCAGGTTTGTGTTCGGAGTTAAGACGAGAGGGCGGTATGTGGTGTTGAACATGTTGCTGCTAAATATTCCCCAGGGTAATAACAGTGTATACATGACGATTGGAAGCGTGAGGAAACGAAAGAAAGAGGGGGGGGAGACGTTGGGTAAAGGAAGAGACAATACGAGAAACGTACGGAGAGAGAGACTCAAAGGACACATGTAGCGAGAAATAAAAAGCGAGGTACGCAGACAGAGCCAGAGAGGACGGAGCGGAAAGAAGGGGGTGAGAGTCCAGACAGTGGAAGGAAGAGGGAGAGGCACAGAGATGGAGGGAGGGAGGCGGAGTGAGGTGTCCCTGATAGTCAGATCCTTCCTTGCAGGACACACGTCGTAGATTTCAGCGCGATTAGATTGCGTGGGATACGGAGACGTCCCGGCGGAGCATCGGTAAATCATCACTATGAGGTCTGGGATTTAGCTTTAGCCTGAGTCTAAGCTAGCTAACCTACCGGCTTTTTTGAAGAACACTACCCAATGTCCCTGCTTATTTTGTGTTTGTGTGTAGCTTTCCCAGTCAGTGTTAAGAGAGAGTGAAAGGGAGGAGGTGGGTGGGGGAGAGAGAAAAGGAATCACAAAAAAAGAAAGATATTGGGGGCTTAAGAGGCAAATCATTTCCTTTGTGCAGTGTGCTAATCATGACTCCAGCCATAACGAGCTTTAGTCTCCTCCATAGACACAGACAGTGTGCTTTAAGCCTTCACACTGATCACTACTGTAGAGAAGGAGTGACCATAAAAACAGAATGGCCTTCACTTATGGCTCCCCCCCCCCTTCTCTATTTTTTTTATTTTATTTTCTGTACTATGAATAAATTGAGTCTGTCCTGGACATGAAAATGTCAAATACCTAAAATACACCTAGGCTAAATAGCGTATTAATTTTTAATGCTCGCTCATCCTATGCTGCTATTCTCATATCTAGCCTGTCTGCCAACAGCTGTTGCAGGCTCCCTCACAGGGGATTTATCATCCATCTAAAAGAGAAAAGGAGCGTTGTTCAAAAGACAAGGAAGGCAGCCTTATTTTCATGGATCCGTACCTCTCGTTTAATTCAAGCCTGAAACTTCTCCCTGTGATATACGAGGAGAATTCAATTACACTAATGCCAAAACATAAATTGTTCATGATTCGTCCCATATTTCTCATGTTATAATTGCTAGCTAGCTCTTGTAAATGAAAAAGACATAGGGTGGGTAGGGCAGGAAGTGGAAGTACAGTGACATTGGAGAGGTGGCACAAGGGGAGGGGAAGACTTGGAACAGACATGTTTCAGTGTGGGAACTGAATGGCATTCATGTGTGTTTTTAGGTGGCATGTGGCTGATGATTATGGTAGATTATCACAATCCAGATTGTAACAAGTTACAAGCATTAGCAGAAGCCTATGACAAAGTAGAGAGAGAGAGAGAGAGAGAGAGAGAGAGAGAGAGCGATGTGAGTGTGACAGAGCTGTGCCAGTGGGACAGGGGGACTGATCACTGATCAGTGTGTGACAGAAGGTGTGGGGTGGGGGGGGGGGGGGGGGGGGGGGGGCATACCTTAACACACTAACTGCATACTGGTCTGGAGCCTGTCTGTTTGGTTCGAGGAGACCCAGGCAGTCACTGCCACTGAGTCACTACAGCACACAGCAATGACAACCGACCTAGAGGGATGTGTCTCTGTCCTGTCCTGTCAGAGAGTGAGAGAGAGAGAGAGGGGGGAGGAGGCAGATGATGTCAAGTGAAATGTAACAAATTCTCTGAATGGCGGCGATGCGCAGAGGTCAAGGAAATGCAGACGAAAAAAGGTTAAAGATGAAATAAAAGCCGTGCCTTGCAGCAGGCTGAAAATCTATCCCTCCAAGGCCATCGCTGACGCGCGGCAGACAAGATGCTAAATACTGCACGGCACTCTGGGATCTTTCATTTTCATCCGATCAATAAGGGCTTATATTTATCAGGATTCCAAGCAGCTGCCACATCTGACAACCTCCACTTCATTTTCTCACTCCTCCTCCTCCTCACACTGAATCGGGAGCCATCGACCATAAAAGAGACTGAGGCCTCTAGCTTTGCTATTTACACCCACAGACACAATTCCATTAAAGGACCCCCCCCCTTTTCTGGTTAAAGAAACATGCGTTGTCATTATGGTTTTGGCAACAGACCACCACACTCTTCATATACTCTTTGTTCCCCTATCCCCACCCGTAACGCCACAAAGAGAAGACAGACATTTACACAGTAGACCCCTTTTCTAATGTTTGAGATTCGTTTAAAATAACCAAATTTGTGAATTGCCCCCTTATAATTCAAAGTATTAAAATGAGCGGAAGATTTGTTAAGGGCGTGAGTTAAAATAGCTCAATCTCTAATCATCTGTACGACAATATTTGCTGTGAGGCATTCTAAATAGATTATCGCTGGTCCATCTGTGTCATCATTGATTTATAAGGCATTAAGCTGCTTTGGAAAAGGGAGGCCTTCCCACTACAGCAAAAGGGTTCTTCTTTTTGAAATCAGGGGCATGGCAACAGGACAACTCCGGCACTTGTCTGCTCAAGAAACTCTTTCCTTTAAGCGTTGGTGAGAGGGGAAGTAAAAATAGGACGGCTGTATCCGGTTTTGGGAAGTGTGATTCTCCTTCTTTTTTATTACAAAGAGATGTGGAGGAGGGGAGGAAGTGCACAAAAAAAAAACACACACACACACACACACAAACACAAAAACAAGGGACATCATTAACATATGAATACTATATGCAAATGGTTAGCAGAGAGCAGATGTTGGTGCATTTAATTGACCTATATGTGAATTGCATCCAAACCTTTTTTACTCTGTTACTACGCCCAGTGTACAATATAACTGGATTCAGGGACTGGCACGGAGAACAGCAGTGTGAACGGGGACTAGACGGAGTACGATACCGTTTGAACGCGAGAGACGGAGAGAAAAGGCGTTTCAAAGGAGAGCGGCGTCTTGACGGGAAGCTGTCAGAGCCGGATGAAACCCAAAACACAGCGCCTGGCCGCCACCGTCCCTCTGCTGTCTCGCGCGGATGACGTCACCGTGCGACGGTGGAAATGGATCACTTAATGGCCTTTGGAGAGCAATGACGTCTGTGGCATGTTACTGTATGCAGCATTAAGGCCTGGATTAGAGCACACTGTCTTGATGGATATTCATATTTAGACTTCTCAATCCTCTCTAATTCTCCCTGTCATTAGCTTCTCCCTCTTTTCCCCCCTTCCTCCCTCTCATTAGCTTCTCCCTCTTTTCCCCCCTTTCTGCCGGAGAAAGGCGAGAAGTCACGCATCTTAAGCTGAAATGTTTGCATGGGTGAGCCATGAGAAACACAGATGCTATTTTCATCTAGGCTCTGCCTCCTTGTCTCCCTCCCTTTCTCCTGCTTGGGAATGTCATTAAATTGTATTAAATAGCCTTTTGTCCAGAGGGCAAGGACCACCCCGATATATGATAATACATTAATGCCCCAGTGTTGCAACCAGTGAGCTGAGACGATTTTAAGGCCGAGAGCTGGGCGGAACAAGCATGAAGCCCCATTTGTGTGTGCGTATTTGCGTGTGTGCGTGCCCGCCCGTGCGCACGCGCATGTGTGTCTATACGTGTGCATGTGGCTCTCTAACAACTGTGACACATACTAATAGAAACATACCTAATAAATAACAAGCTTTCAGGGTCTGGCAAGCTGACATTTTCTCTGTGAGCAGGACAATTTCATATCTGCGGTGCAGGGAACCAAATTGCATCACACGGAGATGCCAGCGGATTAGCATAAAAATTAACACTTAAATTTCAGCTTATTGCCAACCCCACTCCTGCTCCTCCTGCCACACAACAATCAATTCCTCTTATAAATCTGATTAGATTCCATGACGCTTATTATCCTAGGCATGTCCCTACACTGCCTTCCAAGGCTCCAAGACCTATTTGTTTAAATAGAATGAAAGAGCTGATAAATCTATAGGTGCGCTTCTCATGCACACACACAGGCCACCTCTCCCCCCACTCTCTGCCTCCATCACCCCCCCTCTCTCTCTCTCTCTCTCTCTCTCTCTCTCTCTCTCTCTCTCATAGTAAGTCTGATTTACAGATCACCAGTAGTGTGGAAATATAGAGAGGGAAATCAATCTTGATGGATATGCTGTAGCACTGTAAAACTTAGCTGATGTCCAGATTGTTCTGAAACCAAGCAAAAACAAAGTTAACACTTTGTACGGCCTCCAACGTTCTGAGCTTGTTTATATATGATGGTTCAGAGACCACCTTTGCTTGCTCTCCCTCCTTTGACCACCTCCCTCCGAAGACAACTCGATCCGCGAACTTTCTCGACCCTCTCCATCTCATGAAAGCTACATTTTTTTTCCTCTCTTCTAAATCGCTTCTCCCTTTTGAGACTCTTTATGTCATGAATAGCGCCATAGAAGTTGAAAATAACATTATTGTTATTATAAAATGTCAATCCAACAACAACGTTTTTGGTCTTTTTTACTTCTTTTGACCAGCCATAGAGTACTTCTTTTCAGTCATTCATCACGTGCACAGCTACTTCCAGTGTTTATCTAGGGGGGAATTGGAGCAAGGAAAACCGTCTCATATTGGAAAGCTTAATACTGTTGCAATGAAATATTTGTCAATATATCACTTTAGAAAACATTGCACAAATACGCAGTGAAAGCCGAACGCACGTTGGGCGGCTTGCTGGGCAGAGAGACTCCCTTTTGTTTAGATAAATGGCATTTCATCGCATCCAGATGTCTTTAAGCGCCGTTCAGCCACCATTCCCTGCGCACCAAGACGGACGCTGAATGTACACAAACAGTTATTTCTAACTGCATTCCGTGCAGAACAGTGCCACGGTCCCCAGACCACAGTCTTAAGGTGAACTACCGCTCAGATCCAGGACTTTAAGACTGGAGGATGAACCGTGGTTGAGAGGAGGCAGAGTTCTTGTGTTGTGTGTACGCCTGCTCTGGGCCTGTGAACAGGAGAGACGTTTTATCCTCTCTCCCGGGTTGAGAAATCCACGTCGGCGTGACGCCGCGTCACATTGTAGGCCACGCGCCTGAGGAGATCTGGGACAGAGGTGTGCCAAGGCTGAGTCAGGCGTTACCAAATAAGACTGGTATATAATAAGGCCCCCCGATTCGATGCCCAAACTGCTCTACGCCACAGTGGAGCAAAGAGGGGAAAAGAGGGGAGAGAGAGAGAGAGAGAGAGAGAGAGAGAGAGAGAGAGAGAGAGAGAGGGAGGAATGTGAAACAGAGGGAGTAAAAGAGAGAGAGAAAACGTCTGATGTTATAAGTGGATAACAACAGCCCCTGCTATGCAGCAGCAGAAGCGCAGAATCATTTCAACCAGCTAAACTCCCCCCTCTAGCCACCCTTCTATTCTTATGTTAACACCGCTAAAGAGGAGTGGGCCCACCCAGCAGTAGAAACTTCAGGAAAAATAATATATTTCTCTCCAATGCCTAATGTAACGTACACCGTCCATAAGAGTAAACTCCAGCAACACCAATACATTTACTGTGCTTTTAAAGCATATTACCTTTCACAGAGTTTATGAACAATAAACGGGGTGCTTAGCTGGTCTATTTTCTCTCTGTAATGCAACGCAATGCTGGGGGAAGAGTTTGAAAGTCTTTAAATTCAGAGTAAACACTGCTCTCTTTGTTGATTGTAGTATTCCGTTTTTTTTTTTTTTTTTGTCCACATTTTTTCTCCATCAAGAGCTTGTTTTTCTTTCTCTCCAAACAATACATCCCCTCTCGCATCTGAAGTACACACCTCACTGACATTTTATAGGTGAAACCCTGTTGAACGGAGAGACATACTTCAGACCGTACTTTCTACCGGAGTTTTCTTTTTATGGCCGTATGTAATTAAGGCAGCATGTCCTATCGCTCAGCCATCTATACGCAGAGGCCTTTATTTATTAAACAACTTCATAGTGAAATGTTTGCGTTCTCAGCATTCGGCGGGGCCCACCCACAGATTATTATTCAATACCTCTCCAGCACTTTTTGAAGAGTTTACGCTTAGAGCGGGTTATTGTTTTTGATTATGGAAGTCTCTTAAGACTCGACGCGACCAGGCTAAAAAACATGTTTACAGAATCCGTGTGTGAACCTGAAGGCCATACCCAGGCCAAATGTACATTCTCCATATGATTTACGGACATCAGATTAAACTACTTATGTCCACGCACGGCTGTTTAAAATTCACTGCTTGGGGCTTTTGAGGAGGGCACACACATGTTTGCATTTCTCACTGTGTTTAATGGAATTTGATGGAAAGATTGAGTGTTTACACTTCATCAGAGGGATACAAAAAAAATATAGTCGAGTCAGCAAATGCTTATTATCGGCTTATTGGAGTAGTCATATCTAATATCACCCATTTAAAAAGTTGTTCCCAGTATTGCAAAAACACACACACACACACACAGGCACGTGCACGCACACACACATACACACTGCAAACTTGCATATTCACAAACCAAAAACACACATCAAGGTTGTCTGGGGGCCTACAAGGCTGTGTGGGTCACTGTGTGTCTGGCTGATCCTGTGTAGTTTCAGGATCAGGCTGAAAGTAAAATGAGTTATGTTTGTGGAGACACAACACTAGACAGGATCAGGCTGAAAGTAAAATGAGTTATGTTTGTGGAGACACAACACTAGACAGGATCAGGCTGAAAGTAAAATGAGTTGTGTTTGTGGAGACACAACACTAGACAGGATCAGGCTGAAAGTAAAAGTGAGTTGTGTTTGCGGAGACACAACACTAGACAGGATCAGGCTGAAAGTAAAAGTGAGTTGTGTTTGTGGAGACACAACACTAGACAGGATCAGGCTGAAAGTAAAAGTGAGTTGTGTTTGTGGAGACACAACACTAGACAGGATCAGGCTGAAAGTAAAATGAGTTATGTTTGCGGAGAGACAACACTAGACAGGATCAGGCTGAAAGTAAAATGAGTTATGTTTGTGGAGACACAACACTAGACAGGATCAGGCTGAAAGTAAAGTGAGTTGTGTTTGTGGAGAGACAACACTAGACAGGATCAGGCTGAAAGTAAAATGAGTTATGTTTGCGGAGACACAACACTAGACAGGATCAGGCTGAAAGTAAAAGTGAGTTGTGTTCGTGGAGACACAACACTAGACAGGATCAGGCTGAAAGTAAAAGTGAGTTGTGTTTGTGGAGACACAACACTAGACAGGATCAGGCTGAAAGTAAAAGTGAGTTATGTTTGTGGAGAGAAAACACTAGACAGGATCAGGCTGCAAGTAAAAGTGAGTTGTGTTCGTGGAGACACAACACTAGACAGGCCAAGGCTGGAAGTAAAAGTGAGTTGTGTTCGTGGAGACACAACACGAGACAGGATCAGGCTGGAAGTAAAAGTGAGTTGTGTTCGTGGAGACACAACACGAGACAGGATCAGGCTGCAAGTAAAAGTGAGTTGTGTTCGTGGAGACACAACACGAGACAGGATCAGGCTGGAAGTAAAAGTGAGTTGTGTTCGTGGAGACACAACACGAGACAGGATCAGGCTGGAAGTAAAAGTGAGTTGTGTTCGTGGAGACACAACACGAGACAGGATCAGGCTGCAAGTAAAAGTGAGTTGTGTTCGTGGAGTCACAACACGAGACAGGATCAGGCTGCAAGTAAAAGTGAGTTGTGTTCGTGGAGACACAACACTAGACAGGCCAAGGCTGGAAGTAAAAGTGAGTTGTGTTCGTAGAGACACAACACGAGACAGGATCAGGCTGCAAGTAAAAGTGAGTTGTGTTCGTGGAGACACAATACGAGACAGGATCAGGCTGGAAGTAAAAGTGAGTTGTGTTCGTGGAGACACAACACGAGACAGGATCAGGCTGGAAGTAAAAGTGAGTTGTGTTCGTGGAGACACAACATGAGACAGGATCAGGCTGGAAGTAAAAGTGAGTTGTGTTCGTGGAGACACAACACGAGACAGGATCAGGCTGGAAGTAAAAGTGAGTTGTGTTCGTGGAGACACAACACTGGACAGGATCAGGCTGGAAGTAAAAGTGTGTTGTGTTCGTGGAGACACAACACGAGACAGGATCAGGCTGCAAGTAAAAGTGAGTTGTGTTTGTGGAGACACAACACGAGACAGGATCAGGCTGGAAGTAAGAGTGAGTTGTGTTCGTGGAGACACAACACTGGACAGGATCAGGCTGGAAGTAAAAGTGAGTTGTGTTCGTGGAGACACAACACTAGACAGGCCAAGGCTGGAAGTAAAAGTGAGTTGTGTTCGTGGAGACACAAAACGAGACAGGATCAGGCTGGAAGTAAAAGTGAGTTGTGTTCGTGGAGACACAACACTAGACAGGCCAAGGCTGGAAGTAAAAGTGAGTTGTGTTCGTGGAGACACAACAAGAGACAGGATCAGGCTGCAAGTAAAAGTGAGTTGTGTTCGTGGAGACACAACACGAGACAGGATCAGGCTGCAAGTAAAAGTGAGTTGTGTTCGTGGAGACACAACACGAGACAGGATCAGGCTGGAAGTAAAAGTGAGTTGTGTTCGTGGAGACACAACACTGGACAGGATCAGGCTGGAAGTAAAAGTGAGTTGTGTTCGTGGAGACACAACACGAGACAGGATCAGGCTGGAAGTAAAAGTGAGTTGTGTTCGTGGAGACACAACACGAGACAGGATCAGGCTGCAAGTAAAAGTGAGTTGTGTTCGTGGAGACACAACACGAGACAGGATCAGGCTGGAAGTAAAAGTGAGTTGTGTTCGTGGAGACACAACACTGTAAAAGTGAGTTGTGTTCGTGGAGACACAACACGAGACAGGATCAGGCTGGAAGTCAGGCTGGAAAGTGAGTTGTGTTCGTGGAGACACAACACGAGACAGGATCAGGCTGGAAGTAAAAGTGAGTTGTGTTCGTGGGAGACACAACACTGGACAGGATCAGGCTGGAAGTAAAAGTGAGTTGTGTTCGTGGAGACACAACACGAGACAGGATCAGGCTGGAAGTAAAAGTGATCAGGCTGGAAGTAAAAGTGAGTTGTGTTCGTGGAGACACAACACGAGACAGGATCAGGCTGGAAGTAAAAGTGAGTTGTGTTCGTGGAGACACAACACGAGACAGGATCAGGCTGGAAGTAAAAGTGAGTTGTGTTCGTGGAGACACAACACGAGACAGGATCAGGCTGGAAGTAAAAGTGAGTTGTGTTCGTGGAGACACAACACGAGACAGGATCAGGCTGGAAGTAAAAGTGAGTTGTGTTCGTGGAGACACAACACGAGACAGGATCAGGCTGGAAAGTAAAAGTGAGTTGTGTTCGTGGAGACACAACACGAGACAGGATCAGGCTGCAAGTAAAAGTGAGTTGTGTTCGTGGAGACACAACACTGGACAGGATCAGGCTGCAAGTAAAAGTGAGTTGTGTTCGTGGAGACACAACACGAGACAGGATCAGGCTGGAAGTAAAAGTGAGTTGTGTTCGTGGAGACACAACACGAGACAGGATCAGGCTGGAAGTAAAAGTGAGTTGTGTTCGTGGAGACAAAGCACGAGACAGGATCAGGCTGGAAGTAAAAGTGAGTTGTGTTCGTGGAGACACAACACGAGACAGGATCAGGCTGGAAGTAAAAGTGAGTTGTGTTCGTGGAGACACAACACTGGACAGGATCAGGCTGGAAGTAAAAGTGAGTTGTGTTCGTGGAGACACAACACTGGACAGGATCAGGCTGGAAGTAAAAGTGAGTTGTGTTCGTGGAGACACAACACGAGACAGGATCAGGCTGGAAGTAAAAGTGAGTTGTGTTCGTGGAGACACAACACGAGACAGGATCAGGCTGGAAGTAAAAGTGAGTTGTGTTCGTGGAGACACAACACGAGACAGGATCAGGCTGGAAGTAAAAGTGAGTTGTGTTCGTGGAGACACAACACGAGACAGGATCAGGCTGGAAGTAAAAGTGAGTTGTGTTCGTGGAGACACAACACGAGACAGGATCAGGCTGGAAGTAAAAGTGAGTTGTGTTCGTGGAGACACAACACTGGACAGGATCAGGCTGGAAGTAAAAGTGAGTTGTGTTCATGGAGACACAACACGAGACAGGATCAGGGCGTCAGAGCAGATGTATTTTAATGGTGTCTTCTGATGAGTGATGCTCAGTATACCACCATGCACAATTTAAGTGTGGCACATCGCAGTGAGTCGGGTGGTGGTAGAGCACAGGGCACCTCCAAGAAGCTTGCTTGCTTTTAACACGTACACATGCACCCCCTATCACACCTTTGATACTCCATATGACTCTGCTCCCCCCTTTTAGAAATACACAGCAAAGGATGCCGACAATCAGGGATGGGAATAGGGTGGACTGGTCACACTCAAGCAGTCCCACGTACTGTACACTATGCCTTGTTAAAAACCGCCATGCAGACTCTAACTTTATAAAACAACATTCTAAAGGTTCTGTTTCATGTGCATCCTTATTTATCCTTGGTAAAAATAAAAAATAAACATCAGCTTTCCCCTGAAAGAAAAGAAAAACACAATCCCACAAATTAATGTTGGTAAAAGGCCTTTGGGCGTAAGCATGCTTTTTCATGCTCTGTTCCTAACGGAAAGCTCTCCACCGCCGTTCCCCTTGTAACCCATAGCCGTCCCATAGGAGTTGGCCTGGGACAAGCCCTGTCCTCTATGATAACCACATAGAGGACCTATGAATCGCTGGCCATCTAAGGGCTCGGGGCTGTGCTGCGGCGTGCAGACGAGACTTCTGAACCTTTTGGTTAGCCGTCTTTTGATGAAGAAAATGAAATGATTTGACTTTTAATACCTGCTCTGCTATTCCATCCCCCCGGCCTCGCTCGTCGCTTCAGTACTGTTCTGAGTTCAGGTGTTCTTCTTCACTCCCTCTGTCTGCTGCTACTTGAGCATATTTACTAAGACACAGCTATATGACTGGCCTGTTAATGACTGGGTAAGAAAGCTACTAGGAGCTCTTGCTACTATCCTAATAGTGTATACTGTATATCAGACGTTGACTAGCTACATTTGAGGTGTAAAAAACAAAAACTTCTCAGTGCTAACTCCATCTGTTTAATAGCTTGACTTGTGCTTAAGGGTAGATGAGTGCCAGGCAGTCTGACCGGAGGCTGGTTAAGGGAAACTAGACGGGTGGATTGGGTCTGCATGACACACGGGCACAGACACACCAGTCACCTATAAACTCGTCAGAGAGGGAGACCCCCAAGTCTCTCCAGTCACATTAGGAAACCGCGCAACGTGTTTGCACTTGTGCTACAGGTGTGTGTGTGTGTGTGTGTGTGTGTGTGTGTGTGTGTGTGTGTGTGTGTGTGTGTCTTGCAAACAATCTGTATAACCTGCACAGAACTTGTCCCTGCCTGGAGCAGGGCAAAGCCCCATGTGAGAGGCTTGTTCTGCAGCACACAGGCTGTCTCTCTCTCTCTTTGTCACTTTCCTCACAAGTCCTCAGACCATCATCCCCACACCTAGTTTCATACACTGGCAAATCCACACACACACTGGCGCACGCACGTGTGCACGCACACACACACACGCACGCACACACACACACGCACGCACACACACACACGCACGCACGCACACACACACACGCACACACACAAACACACGCACACACACACGCACACAAAAACACACGCACACACACACACGCACACACAAACACACGCACGCACACACACACACACAAACACACACATGCACACAAACAGACACGCACACGCACGCACACACACACAGCATTTTACCACAACACTATGCTAATGTGGTCTACCACGGCAACAGATCGAAGCCATACTACCAGATCTTGGTTTTAATGTCCACTGTAGCCTTGTACATCCCTCTCTCCCCACTGCATGGGTTGTAGAAGCCTCACAGCCTAGGGAGTCAGGGCAGACATTTCTTTACCTCAACCTCACAGCCTAGGGAGTCAGGGTAGACATTTCTTTACCTCAGCCTCACAGCCTAGGGAGTCAGGGTAGACATTTCTTTACCTCAGCCTCACAGCCTAGGGAGTCAGGGTAGACATTTCTTTACCTCAGCCTCACAGCCTAGGGAGTCAGGGTAGACATTTCTTTACCTCAGCCTCACAGCCTAGGGAGTCAGGGTAGACATTTCTTTACCTCAGCCTCACAGCCTAGGGAGTCAGGGTAGACATTTCTTTACCTCAGCCTCACAGCCTAGGGAGTCAGGGTAGACATTTCTTTACCTCAGCCTCACAGCCTAGGGAGTCAGGGTAGACATTTCTTTACCTCAGCCTCACAGCCTAGGGAGTCAGGGTAGACATTTCTTTACCTCAGCCTCACAGCCTAGGGAGTCAGGGTAGACATTTCTTTACCTCAGCCTCACAGCCTAGGGAGTCAGGGTAGACATTTCTTTACCTCAGCCTCACAGCCTAGGGAGTCAGGGTAGACATTTCTTTACCTCAGCCTCACAGCCTAGGGAGTCAGGGTAGACATTTCTTTACCTCAGCCTCACAGCCTAGGGAGTCAGGGTAGACATTTCTTTACCTCAGCCTCACAGCCTAGGGAGTCAGGGTAGACATTTCTTTACCTCAGCCTCACAGCCTAGGGAGTCAGGGTAGACATTTCTTTACCTCAGCCTCACAGCCTAGGGAGTCAGGGTAGACATTTCTTTACCTCAGCCTCACAGCCTAGGGAGTCAGGGTAGACATTTCTTTACCTCAGCCTCACAGCCTAGGGAGTCAGGGTAGACATTTCTTTACCTCAGCCTCACAGCCTAGGGAGTCAGGGTAGACATTTCTTTACCTCAGCCTCACAGCCTAGGGAGTCAGGGTAGACATTTCTTTACCTCAGCCTCACAGCCTAGGGAGTCAGGGTAGACATTTCTTTACCTCAGCCTCACAGCCTAGGGAGTCAGGGTAGACATTTCTTTACCTCAGCCTCACAGCCTAGGGAGTCAGGGTAGACATTTCTTTACCTCAGCCTCACAGCCTAGGGAGTCAGGGTAGACATTTCTTTACCTCAGCCTCACAGCCTAGGGAGTCAGGGTAGACATTTCTTTACCTCAGCCTCACAGCCTAGGGAGTCAGGGTAGACATTTCTTTACCTCAGCCTCACAGCCTAGGGAGTCAGGGTAGACATTTCTTTACCTCAGCCTCACAGCCTAGGGAGTCAGGGCAGACATTTCTTTACCTCAGCCTCACAGCCTAGGGAGTCAGGGCAGACATTTCTTTACCTCAGACAAAGGTAAACAGCAAGTAAGCTTGAGACAAGCGCGCTGAAACTGGAACCACTCTGCAGGGTCATGTCCCCAGCACAAATGGACCAAACGTCCATTCATCTTTAAGTACAGGACACAGAGGGAAAACCGTTTTGAAAATATCATCTTGGGGCAAGTCCCAACACCACATAAAATAATGTCATGGTTAAATACAGGCAGCTTCATATTACAGATCATTCTGATGTTAAATGTTTATTGGTGATAGGGAACACTGGTTGCTGACCATTGAAGACCTGGGACGGCATGGTTTATGGTCCACACACACACACACACACACACACACACACACACACAGTGCACGCCACCTAGAGCACTATCGATCGCACGTGGCTCCGACACACTCTCATCGGTGTCATTCAAACCCTTTCAATTTTTAATCACCAGTTCAACACTAGATCCAGTCCCTCCATTGGGCCACACATGCACGCACGCACGCACACACACACACACACACACATGCACACATAGACACAAACACACATGCACGCACGCACACACACACACACACGCACATGCACACATAGACACAAACACACATGCATGCACACATACAGACACACACACACAAACACATACATACAAACACACACAGACACACATATGCATGCACACATACACACACACACACATGCATACAAACACACACGCAGTACACTTACTGTAAGCAAGGGTAGACTGCACAACCAACCAGAAAGAACACACCAGGCCCACAGACAGGCTCATACAATAGAGCTCATCGCATGGCTTTTATAAAGCCCACCAACTTTCCCCCTTCAGCTTGACCTTGCTCAGTGGTATTCATTACATCATTAGGTTACCTCTTCATTAACTTTTCATTATTTATGGAGGCTTTGGGGAGGGGAGTCTTTATCAAATAGTATCTTTTGTTGAGCTCACTATGTGGAGGACAGCTCCCCCTGAGAACCAGCCCGGTATCTTTCTCTCACTGCCAACAGGAGTATCAGCCATGAGCCCTGTCATCTCATACCTCAGAAACACTGCTCTGTTCAGACTGGGGGGGGCAGCTACTATGGCTTCCAAACAGAGGGCGTGTCCTCTACAAAATAGTCACAGGGATTCGAGCATAGCTTTATAGCCAGGTCATCAGTTATCCCCCCCCTCCTATATCCCCCCCCCCCCCCTTAATTTATTTCATATATTTCTATTACAATGTCAAACTGCTGCACTATAACCTCTGACTCATCCAAACATCTCTGGACAGAACACATAAACATATTTGTGTTTTTCTAGCCTTACATGAGCGCCATTCTGTTCCCGAAGCGTTCGTGGCGATCTGTCATTAGCGATACATCGGGCCGAAAACACAGCCACAGATTGCGTTTTAAAAAATGAAAAAAAGTTCTGGCCACCGACCATTGAGCATCACCAGCCAATTATAAATGGCAAATCACAATACGCAGATTTCTTTTTCTTCATTCCTCCCCTCCTAACAGCAGACCCTGGCAAGGCTCCACAGCTTCTCTTGAATAATGTGGTGATAGCCCTTTGTGCTTGGAGCTGCCCAGCCATTTGTTATTTCACACAATGAGCTGTGAGAGAGAGAGAGAGAGAGAGAGAGAGAGAGAGAGAGAGAGAGAGAGAGAGAGAGAGAGAGAGAGAGAGAGAGAGAGAGAGAGAGAGAGAGAAAGAGAGGGACGATTAGGGGTCTGGATGATACAGTGACCTGAACACCCCCTGTACAAAAAGAGCCCGTCCCAAATAGACTACAGTAATGCAGCCCTATACTGTAGTCAGGCTAGAGAGCTGCCTCTCAATCTCCAGACCATCTAAAGATCATTTGTCAATTACAGGAGGCTAATGCATCGGGAGGCGAGAATCCCACTGAAATAAGGGGGGCGGGGGGGGGGGAGCGAGAGGAGGGGGGGTCTCTTGAGAAACGCTCACGCGCTAATAATATAACTTAAACATGCTGAGAGAGAGCATTATGCGCAAATGGAAATCAAAAAGGAAAAACAGTGTAATTTAAACTGGGGCAGGGCTGGAATGGGTTTATCTTACAAATGGTCATCTCTCTCTCTCTCTCTCTCTCTCTCTCTCTCTCTCTCTCTCTCTCTCTCTCTCTCTCTCTCTCTATCTGCTCCTTTTGAGTAAGAAGACCACAGCAATAGTATCACGGACATAGATTTCACTGTGAGATGGGTCTAGTCAAAAGCAGATCTATGTTTTGCGTTGAAAGGGTTAAACAGGTGACACTGAAGCCTCGATAATGGTGGTAGAAATCCTTTCTGGGGGGGGGGGGGGCTATGGCAGCCAGAATATCCAACACACAGAGGTACAGTCGTTGAGGTAAATCACATCGCCACATTAGCACGCCTACCCTGGCCTTTAAAGACATGGCCCTAGTCTGCTACATCACAAGGTACTCGGCAGGTGAAGAACCCACATCTACCGCCCTGAAAAGTGAACACCGTGAAATGGACAGAGACATTTCCAAAATAGCTACCAGAACACACTGCTCTCGCTATGAGATAGACGGGTCGCGGTAAATAGCGTTCAAGGTCGACCGAGCATGACTCTGAAAATAACGAAGGGGGAAAAAATAATGTAAACTGTGTATTCCTCTTCAGCGGAGCCGGAGTTATGAAATAATGTGCAACGTTTCAAGGCTTAGCAGAAACCTCAGAGAGACAACGGATGAACGCAAACAAACAAACAAACACGCACGCACAAACACACACACACACACCAAGGCCCAGTCAGTCTGACGTTATCTTGTAAGACTTGTGTTTCCAAGCAGCTGCATTGCTGAAAAGAGGTGTGCTGATATATTCTAATCACTTTTTTTTCTTAGCCTGGCTGATTATCGCATCAAATGGGCTGTGGCGTGATTGGTTGTTTTAACCGAGAATTGCTCAGTAGAACAGAATGTTACTGTCCTCCTTTAAGATCTCTGTGTCCCCTTCCCCACTAGCGGAATAATCACCAGAGGGGAAAAGGAAATCTAGAATAACTTTGTTTCACTTTGTTCAGTTGTTGCTTATTTGGTCCTTCTTGTAAAGAACGTTTCCTGGTTTGAGAAAAGCTGCATAAAAGGTGGACATATCTGAAATGTTTTCTGATTGTAAGTGTCAATGTGAGGACGGAAAGGGAAAGAGTCTGGCTAGCCCAGGTATGGCCCAGCTAGTGTTAGAAGTCTCCTTAACTTAAATTACATCATTGTGTGAGAGAGATCCTATCACTCTCAGCCCCTTTCCAGCTGTCCTGCTTCATTTCCATCCCTCTCCCCTTCCACCTCCTCTTTAAGAGACAAAAGAGCTGCACACGCTCCACTCCAAGGATTACAAAACGCACACTCATTCTCTCTCAATCCCTCCCACGTCTTCCCGATTCTCCGTCATCCCAAGACATAAAGCCATCGGAATATTGGGAAAGTTGTGCCGAGTTCAGATTGGATCTGTGTAGCGATGACAGAACACATCATCCGACAGCCCCGCTAAGCTCCCTCTGAAATAGTTGTGTCTGCCGCACGGCATTACTGTCACGCTCCTCCGAGACAGAGCGCACTACTCTGCTTCTCCCCTGTTAGGCTGCACCTGCAGGGAATACACTGAGACACCTGAGGCAGGCCCCGCCGAAGAGCTGAGTCCTACACTACAGCCTCCTCGGATCACAGCGAGGCAACAGCAACCAGAGCGAGAGAGACCGAGAGAGAGAGAGAGAGAGAGACCAAGAGAGAGAGAGACCGAGAGAGAGAGAATGAAAGAGACTGAGAGAGGGAGAGGGAGAGAGACAGAGAAGAGAGAGAGAGAGAGAGAGAGCAAAAGAGCCTTCTCAAGAGTGGGAAATTCCTCCTCATCTCATAGGCAATTGGATTAGTTAATGATAACACATCACCTCAACACTCCAGCTCCGTTCTTCATTACTGCATATCCTCCAGCTAGAGCTCATGCATCATGCATGTGGTGACTTAAGTTGCGGGTTACATATAAGTCTATGTTAGCAGACTGTCTACGTCGGCAAAATGTGCACGTACCTGTTTTGTACACTACCGGGTGTGGGATAAATCAATATGGTATTGAGTTGAACTTAACTTAGCCATGTCCTAGGACCTCACACATGCCTTACACAATCCCCTGTAATCAAAGACTGCAGCCTTAACTGTCAGAGAGGGATCCCTGCCAGAGAGAGGGGGGTAGGGGTGGATGGGGGGGGGGGGTAGACCCCCAGACCCTAGAGATGGAGTGTCACATGAGCTCCATCGCAGAGTGCCTTTATTAGCCGAGGCGTGGGTCTTACCCTCACTGTCATCTTCAAATGTGGCGAACACCTGCTCACAGGCGCGCAACACAATCACACAGAGCCTGCAAAGAATTAATTTAGAGTTGGGGTAATTGCAACAAAAATATGAAATCTGGACGCGTCACATCCATTTCTCAGGGCCCCAACTGAGAGTAATTTGAAACAGCTTCCCATCGATGGACTTTTCATCTTTTGTTTCTCTCTCTGAAAGCTGTTCAGTTTCTTTAATACCACACAGATATCCAGACGGTTATTTGCTTAAAGAGGGACAACTGACAGAAATTCTTCATGCTCCTATCCCCCCCCCCCTCGTACCGCTATCGCCTCAGATTCCACGTCTAAGATATATGATGGTTCTGGTGCCAGCATCTATAATATAAATTAGCAATGCAATAAGATTTGCAACGCTGCCACAATCAGCCCTGAATCCATAAGCAAACCAGCCGCCTTCTCTCATCCACCCGTGCCAGTGTTGCTTTTTACTCACATAATGATCCCTCTATCCGTCTAGCTCTGAGACTCAGGCACTGCTCATAATGCATGCCACTTTTTATATGCCATTGTGCCTGTTGATGTTCCTCATCACTGAACCCTGCATGACTGGCGTCACAATTACATGTTTGTGTGTATGTGTGTATGTGTGCGTGTGTGTGTGTATATGTGTGTGTGTGTGTGTGTGTGTGTGTGTGTGTGTGTGTGTGTGTGTGTGTGTGTGTGCGTGTGCGTGTGCGTGTGCGTGTGCGTGTGCGTGTGTGTGTGAATGCAAATGGGCTGCATACTTTCTGTGTATGTCCACGTATGTGTGTGGTGGTGCGTTCTGATCGACATTAGTTTGAATGGTTAGGAGGGAACAGATGTCAGCGCATGTCGACTGCCAGGAAGACTGAACAAAGCCAATCACATTCATCCCTTTCCCGTCCAAATGCAGTAAAAGAGGGGGACCTGCAAAACAACCCATGGCATTAACTGTGAGCTTGTCATCCCCTTTCCATCTACCTTCCATCCCCATTCCATCCCGCACCGTGTATAAACCAGCACATGCTGCCCGCCTGCCTGGCACAGAGAAGGACACGTCCATCTCATTCAGGATAAATCGCTTCAATGATTAGAGACAGTGGAGGAGTAGAGAGGCAAGACACAAAATGGCGTCGGGAATATTATCTACCCTCGAGGACAGCGTGATCATTCATGAGATGGTATCTCAAGCCACCGATGGAATCTATACCCAAGCAGCTCTTTTTTCACATATAAAAGTGATCACCTCAAATGCAAAGTATGTTCTGACATAACGGCCAGCTTCTGTGCGTGTTGTTTTAATTTAAACTGCCACGTTAAGTAATGTTCCCGTTTTGAACAAAATCTGTTAACGAGAATCACTATCAACATGCACAACAGGCATACGGGCGCACGGGGGGGGGGGGGGTTTCATACGCTCAGATAGGAGTGTAAGCCTAATTCAGGTGACGAACAGGCATCTGCATTAGTCTGGGAGACATTTTAGTCATGCAGAAAATCTAATTCCCCAGATGATAATGAAAGAGGAAACGGAGGAGGACAACAGAAGCGTACCTACACCACATGGTTTGACCTCTGACCCACACGGCACTTACTCAGACCCAGCGGGGGGAAAGACACTTATTGGGGCGTATTAAGATACCACGTCATTGGCTGATAATCCAATGTCCTTGGTAATCGGTTTCAGGAAAAGAACACTGATTCTGTCCTTGATAAGGAAGGAAACGAACACGCCAGACCATTAACAGACGTTCTGTGACGGACGTCTGGTGGAACGCGGATAATAACCGCTGTTCCCCCTCAGCTGGAGTGGAGTTCATTCTACTCGGTTTGACTAAGGCCCTTGACACGGTGGCTCACCGGGGCTTTTTCTTGAGTCTTCCCGAAACGTTTCCCCTTGGTCAGGTTCCTGAATGCTTATCACGATATTGATTGACACCCCTCTTCTGCACCAAAGGAGACGCACCTCTACAAAAACAAGCACTGTGCTTCATTTCGGACCAACAGCCAGTGCATCATAAAAGAATTGGCACTCACCGTGTTATAACCCCTTACCGTACATTGGTTCGGTTTACTTGCCTGCAGATATACTGCATCTACCTGCTCTGTAGAGGCCAAATGATTTTTGGGGATATAGATACACGGAGCTATGTACTAACCTGGAATGGAAAGAGATTGAAAGTATAGAAGGAAAGAAAGAGAGAGAGACAGAGACACACACAGCAAGAGAGAGAGAGAGAGAGAGAGAGAGACATAGAGAGACACACACAGAGAGAGAGAGAGAGAGAGAGAGAGAGAGACATAGAGACACACACAGCGAGAGAGAGAGAGAGAGAGAGAGAGAGAGAGAGAGAGAGAGAGAGAGAGAGAGAGAGACATAGAGACACACACAGCGAGAGAGAGAGACATAGATAGACACACACAGTGAGAGAGAGAGAGAGAGAGACATAGAGAGACACACACAGTGAGAGAGAGAGAGAGACACATAGAGACACACACAGCGAGAGAGAGAGAGAGACAGATAGACACACACAGTGAGAGAGAGAGAGGCAGAGAGAGATAGAGAAACACACAGCGAGAGAAAGAGAGAGAGACATAGAGACACACACAGCGAGAAAGAGAGAGAGACATAGAGACACACACAGTGAGAGAGAGAGAGACATAGACAGACACACACAGTGAGAGAGAGAGACACACACAGTGAGAGAGAGAAAGAGACACACACAGCGAGAGAAAGAGAGAGAGAGACATAGCGACACACACAGTGTGAGAGAGAGAGAGAGAGACATAGAGAGACACACACAGTGAGAGAGAGACATAGAAAGACACACACAGAGAGAGAGAGAGAGAGAGAGAGAGACAGAGAGACACACACAGAGAGAGAGAGAGAGAGACACACACATAGTGAGAGAGAGACATAGAGAGAGAGAGAGAGACAGAGAGACAGAGACAGAGAGACACACACAGTGAGAGAGAGACAGAGAGACACACACAGTGAGAGAGAGACATAGAGAGACACACACAGCGAGAGAGAAGCAAGAGAGACAGACAGAGACACACAGCGAGAGAGAAGCGAGAGAGAGACAGAGAGACACATGCAGCGAGAGAGATAGAGACATAGAGAGACACACACAGTGAGAGAGAGAGACATAGAGAGACACACACAGTGAGAGAGAGAGACATAGAGAGACACACACAGTGTGAGAGAGAGAGAGATAGACACACAGCGAGAGAGAGAGAGAGAGAAAGAGACAGAGAGACACACACAGCGAGAGAGACATAGAGAGACACACAGCGAGAGAAAGAGAGAGAGAGACATAGAGACACACAGCGAGAGAGAGAAAGCGAGAGAGAGAGAGAGAGAGAGAGAGAGAGAGACCGTGACAACAAAGCATCATGGGAGCTGTGCTCACAGACGTGCGCATGGCAATACATCTGCTCTGGTTTTTTCTGTCCTTTCTTCCCAGACCCTAGCCCGGTGTTGACAACTACGTCTCAAATGTGATCGGCGTAGCAGTCCAAGATGGACATGGGGTTAAAGTGACTGGCAAGAGTATCAACTCTCAGAACCACCTCCCAGTTTTGAGATGAGCTCTGTCATGTCGACTGTCGCCGATCCAATGGAGCATGTTTGTCGTGACACACAGACGAGGATGGATGACAAAACACCACCCGCAACAGACGCCTCGAAGTAACAGATTGCTTGAGACCGGCCCTTCAATGGTTCTTTATTTCTCTCTTTTTATGCTGGTGTGTGTGTGTGTGTGTGTGTGTGTGTGTGTGTGTGTGTGTGTGTGTGTGTGTGTGTGTGTGTGTGTGTGTGTGTGTGTGTGTGTGTGTGTGTGTGTGTGTGTGTGTGCGTGCGTGCGTGCGTGCGTGCGTGTGTGTGTGAATGCATGAGTGTGTGTGTGTTTTGTGGTGAGAACTATAACGGGCAAATGTTCTCCTCGTGCAGAGCGAGGTAACCCATAGCGTCACGTGACTGTCATAGGGAGTGAGTGACAGGGCCTTGGAGATGTGGCGTGGAGAATCCGGTGACCTTTCCCCCCGCGGCTGCATTGTAAACCACACTCCATTTCCCATAATACTTTAACAGCCTGTGAGTGGTGTGCAACCCCGAGGTTAAAGAGCAATCTGTAACCAATTAACCATTTGACTAGCAAAGCCTGCATACCGTGAATGGGAGGAATGCACAGAGCAGTGGAAAACCTCTGACTGGATGCAGGCACTGGAAGGGGGAGGAGTGTTGGTGGTTGGCGACAAATGACAACTGAGGGAGGGGTTACGTGGGAAGGGGGAGCGGGGATGATGGGGTTAAAGCCTTCTGGGGTGAAAACGGGATCCAACACCGACGACACTACCTGGTGAAACCATCAAACCTGACCACGATTTAAGGCTCTTGTGATGTGGCCCTGGTAATCAGTCCCAGGCAAGGCGCTCGACGTCCCCCCTCCGCCCCTCCGCCCCTCCACTCCGCCTCCATCCAATAGGAGAGAGATATATAAAGGGAGAGAGAGAGAGAGAGAGAGATGAGGGTGAGAGGGGAAACAGAGAAAGGGAGCAGAAAGAGCGACAAAAGGAGATGACTCTTCAGGTCCATCCTCTCCATCCATCATCGGCGTGTCTGCAGCGGGATCAGGGCCGTGTAATGAGCCGTGGGCCCCCTTACACATGTTGACGCACCGCAAAATAAGATCCATTTGCCTACACGGCCGCTAGTGACTGGAGGGGAACGCACCCGTTACGGCCCGCTGCCCCCCCCACCCCATCTTGGAGGTGAAACCCCCCCCAAAAAAAGAACACGGAGCTCTGTCTGCTCTGCCTCTGTGGTCAGCCCATCTGTCTCTGGGGAGGGAGGGGGCAGTCAGAGGAGGAAGAGGAGGAGGAGGAGAGGGGTGTTCCTCTTACACAGACAGAAGCAATTGAGCTCCAGAGTTACATGACTTCAAGGCATCGCTGTCAAGGGGACTGAGAGAGTCAAGGAAGTAACCCTGTAAATGTTGCACTTGACTGTGCGGTTCGACTGGACAGAATGTGACTTCCATGAATAGAACATTATAGACTATTCTGATTGATTTGCGTGGATATAACTCGAAACCGTCAGCTAAATTAGCATTACAATTCACCTAAAACAGTTTTGGGTAGATTATCCACTTTTCACCGTTTACTGAGAGAGCTGATCAACCACAAAGATCTGATAAGACAACTGTAAATAAATTTAAAAAATTAAGTTCATATCCATAACAAACCGTATCTAACCGAGCTATTTTCTCTTCGTTTGTCGTCCTGTCCACTGTCCAGCCATTTTCACACCACCCTAAAGAACTAACGATGCATTTAAAGGGAGAATTAGCAGGAGAGCAGAGGGGAAACGGCCTTTTCACAAGTGTACATCTGGCCAGTGAGCTCAGCACACAGCCCTGCGTCATACAGTTAATACTGTACCAACGTTGAAATATGCATTGTAAAAGACAACAGCGATTCCACTAAGTGTCCTCAGGAAACCAGAAAAAGAGAGAGAAAGAGAGAGAGAGAGAAAGGACAGAGAGATAGATAGAGCGATACAGAGAAAAGAGAGAGAGAGAAAGGACAGAGAGAGAAAGAGAGATAGAGAGAAAGTACAGAGAGAGAGATAGAAAGGACAGAGGGAGAGGTAGAGAGTAGCGGTCGACCGATTAATCGGAATGGGCCGATTTCAAGTTTTCATAACAATCGGTAATCGGTATTTTTGGTCACCGATTTGGGTATTTTTTTACATTATTTTTTTTACACCTTTATTTAACTAGGCAAGTCAGTTAAGAACACATTCTTATTTTCAATGACGGCCTAGGAACCGTGGTTTAACTGCCTTGTTCAGGGGCAGAACGACAGATTTTTACCTTGTCAGCTCCGGGATTCAATCTTGCAACCTTACGGTTAACTAGTCCAACACTCTAACCACCGGCCTCTCATTGCACTCCACGAGGAGACTGCCTGTTATGCGAATGCAGTAGAACCCAAGGTAAGTTGCTAGCTAGCATTAAACTTATTTTATAAAAAAACAATCAATCAATCATAATCACTAGTTAACTACACATGGTTGATGATATTACTAGTTTATCTAGCGTGTCCTGCGTTGCATATAATCGATGCAACGCTGGGGGATGATTTAACAAAAGCACATTTGCGAAAAAAGCACAATCGTTGCACGACTGTACCTAACCATAAACACCAATGTCTTTCTTAAAATCAAGACACAGAATATATATATATTTAAACCTGCATATGTAGCTAAAATAAATCCAGGTTAGCAGGCAATATTAACCAGGTGAAATTGTGTCACTTCTCTTGCGTTCATTGCACGCAGAGTCAGGGTATATGCAACAGTTTGGGCAGCCTGGCTCATTGCGAACTAATTTGCCAGAATTTTACGTAATTATGACATAACATTGAAGGTTGTACAATGTAACAGGAATATTTAGACTTATGGATGCCACCCGTTGGAGAAAATACCGAACGGATCCGTATTTCACTGAAATAATAAACTTTTTGTTTTCGAAATGATAGTTTCCGGATTCGACCATATTAATGACCAAAGGCTCGTATTTCTGTGAGTAATTATGTTATAATTAAGTCTATGATTTGATATTTGATCGAGCAGTCTGACTGAGCGGTGGTAGGCAGCAGCAGGCTCGTAAGCATTCATTCAAACAGCACTTTCGTGCATTTTGCCAGCAGCTCTTTACAAGCACAGCGCTGTTTATGACTTCAAGCCTATCAACTCCCGAGATTAGGCTGGTGTAACCGATGTGAAATGGCTAGCTAGTTAGCGGGGTGCACGTTAATAGCGCTTCAAACGTCACTCGCTCTGAGACTTGGAGTGGTTGTTCCCCTTGCTCGGCTTTTGTGGAGCGATGGGTAACGCTGCTTCGAGGGTGGCTGTTGTCGATGTGTTCCTGGTTCGAGCCCAGGTAGGGGCAAGGAGAGGGACGGAAGCTATACTGTTACACTGGCAATACTAAAGTGCCTATAAGAACATCCAATAGTCAAAGGTATATGAAATACAAATGGTATAGAGGGAAATAGTCCTATAATTCCTATAGTACCTACAACCTAAAACTTCTTACCTGGGAATATTAAAGACTCATGTTAAAAGGAACCACCAACTTTCATATGTTCTCATGTTCTGAGCAAGACACTTAAACGTTAGCTTTCGTACATGGCACATATTGCACTTTTACTTTCTTCTCCAACACTTTGTTTTTGCATTATTTAAACCAAATTGAACATGTTTCATTATTTATTTGAGGCTAAATGGATTTTTATTGATGTATTATATTAAGTTAAAATAAGTGTTCATTCAGTATTGTTGTAATTGTCATTATTACAAATAAATAAAACTAATCGGCCGATTAATCGGTATCGGCTTTTTTGGTCATCCAATAATCGGTATCGGCGTTGAAAAATCATAATCGGTCGACCTCTAGTAGAAAGGTAGAGAGAAAGGACACAGAGAGAGATAGAGAGATAGGACAGAGAGCGAGAGTAAGAGAGACAGAGAGAAAGGACAGAGAGAGAGAGAAAGAGAGAGAGGAAGGACAGAAAGAGAGAAAGAGAGATACAGAGATAGGACAGAGAGAGAGAAAGAGAGAGAAAGAGAGAGTGATAGAGAGAAAGGACAGAGAGAAAGAGAGATACAGAGATAGGACAGAGAGAGAGAGAGAGAAAGAGAGAGAAAGAACAGAAAGAGAGAAAGAGTGATAGAAAGAGAGAAAGAGCAATAGAAGGAAAGGACAGAGAGAGAGTTAGAGAGAAAGGACAGGGAGATGGATAGAGAGTGAAAGGACAGAGATAGAAAGAGCGAGAGAGAGAGAAAGGACAGAGAGAGAGAAAGAGCGAGAGAGAAAGGACAGCGAGATAGATAGAGCGATAGAGAGAAAGGAGAGAGAGAGAGAGAGAGAGAGAGAGTTAGAGAGCTGTGCTGTTGGGGCGAAAGAGAATGCGACTAACAATGAGACATCTATTTTACCCACCAGCCCTCTGTGTGCAGCGCCTCGATGATACGCCTGTTTTACTCCGGCCCCCATTATCAGTGCACTTGAACCCGGGATAACAACGCGTTCATAGAGATTGAGAAGTGCCGGGGCCTTAATTGTATGTATTTAGTCACGCAAACCGAGGCAATGGCATGAGAATGGCTAGTTAGCCAATGACATCATTTAGCTTCAGAGTTGACTCAATGGGGCTGTGGCAAATGTGCACTGTTGCCACGTCCACCCATCCAGACTCTGCTCTCACTATCCAGAACTATCTGTCTCATATCTACCGTGTATTACAGGACATATTTGGTGTTCTTTGAACCAGTAGGTCTCCCAAGATCACTCCGGTGGAGTCTCTGTCTTCACTGTAAACACCTTCTTCTCTAAAGAGAATATGCTTTAAGAATATGCGAGTTGTGTCGTTTTTGTGTGGTGTGTGTGTGTGTGTGTGTTTGTGTTTGTGTGTCATCACTGGCGGATGGTAGCGGCACAAAGCTGACGATCGCATCATGATGTTATTGTGCCTGACTGGGCTCGGCACAAAGAGGGAAGGGAGTGTGTTCTCAAGCAGGGATGTCAGCACTTGAAAAATCAATCCCCATCTGGGCTCATTTCATACAAGGGAGGGGAGCGAGAGGAACAACCAACAGCTCCCATTTGGCCAGAAACAACAGGGCCAATCCCAGGAAAGCGTTGTGGCAACATTGGGGCCTATTCGCACCATTAAGGCGGCACTGTGCGAAAAGCAGCTCGGCATTCGCTGAGCGTAAGGTCACAGGAAGCACAGATTCACCTGCTCGGCTAACACCACAGGTCATAGGTTTGTTGTTTTCAAAGAGCTCACCTCTGTGTATTCTTTGCCATTCCGACAGCTAGCTCCATAGCTGTAACTGCGCTTCGTATATAACTGATCTTCTTAACTTAAAAGTATTCCATCGTAAGGGGGGAGAAAAAATATTGGAACGTATGTCACTAAATCACTTTTTACAGTACAAAAACACCCAGCCCCACATTTTTGGCGGGGGCTGAGAGGGGGGGGGGACATGATTTCTGCTGCAGCGTTGCCTCCTTTCAGTGGCACAGCTGTGTGAAAAACACCAGTCAGAAAGGGTGCTGAGGCAGCAGAAGCATTTAATACTCAACAAACAGTTATCTAAGCCCATGTCCAATAACTAGACACCGCCGTAATGTGACCTACATACTAAGTGAATAAGATTTTTTACATCAGGGAGGGGCCGAACAGAACAGAGCTCATTCAGCTGACAGTAATTAAATAGCAAGTATTCCTTTTCACTGGCCTTTTGCCTCTCTCCCAGCTAAGAAAGTATAATGTAACAGAACATATTGTGCCACATTAAGTATTCTACTCCCCCCCCCCCGTTCTTTCGGATTTAATGGAATGACAAGTCAGGGGAGGGTTAGTCTGAATCTTTCAAGGACGTGGGATGGATTCTAAGACTGTTCCCTTCTTGCATGTCCTGCCTAAGCTGGGGGATGAACACACTGACCTGAGGCCAGCCTGCTACATTGGAAGTCCACCACATGACATACGTAAGTCACATACGAGTTCAGAGGGGAATGAGTTCAGACAGACCCGTGGACCACTAGGCCGTTCACACACACGCACAGACACACACACACACACGGACACAGACACAGACACAGACACACACGCACACAGACACACACGCACACAGACAGACACACACACACAGACACAGACACAGACACACACAGACACACGCACGCACACACACAGACACACACACACACAGACACACACACACAGACACAGACACAGACACACACAGACACACGCACGCACACACGCACAGACACACGCACGCACGCACACACACAGACACACACACACAGACAGACAGACAGACAGACAGACAGACAGACAGGCAGGCAGACAGACAGACAGACAGACAGACAGGCAGGCAGGCAGGCAGGCAGGCAGACAGACAGACAGACAGACAGACAGACAGACAGACAGACAGACAGACAGACAGACAGGCAGGCAGGCAGACAGACAGACAGACAGGCAGGCAGGCAGGCAGGCAGGCAGACAGACAGACAGACAGACAGGCAGGCAGGCAGGCAGGCAGGCAGGCAGACAGACAGACAGACAGACAGACAGACAGACAGGCAGGCAGGCAGGCAGGCAGACAGACAGACAGACAGACAGACAGGCAGGCAGGCAGGCAGACAGACAGACAGACAGACAGACAGACAGACAGACAGACAGGCAGGCAGGCAGGCAGGCAGGCAGGCAGGCAGGCAGACACATCCACACATTGCATCCCCAGCCTTCCGCCTGCATGCCCACCTCCCTTGAAGATGAATGTGAGAGTGAAACCCAAGCCAGCCCTGCTCTCAGATCAGGTCGGTTCCAAACAAACCGCAGAAGGATGATGAAAGAGGGGGAGCGGGCGAAACAGGCGATACGCTGGCCGCCAGAACAAAGCAGGTGTCCGTATTAATGCATCATCGAGCACTTGGAACCCTCCACCTCGATACATGAGGAGGAGGAGGAGGAGGAGGAGGGGCAAGACGGGGAGGGCGAGCAGAGTGATAGAGCAAAGTCAGTAAAAGACAACCAACTAGAATAAGGACAAAACAAGTCAACGGGTTACAGCGTGGCGGGCAACCTCATGAAATTCACATTGGGATGAATCATCAGTGGGGATCTTCATTCTGTCTGTGACCAACAGGTCATCTGTTAGGAATTGGCCCTTGTTTCTTAAGAACAGACAGATTCATACACTCCTTTTGTCACTCCGGGAGTTAAGAAGATCAAAACGAAATCGGGACAAAGGGACACATACGGACGTAGCTAATGCGAGGAGCAGTCGTAAACACTGGGAGCCATAACAACACGACAAAAGAGAGTGATCAAGTTAGTAAGGGGCATAGCATTGGCACCTGTAAGGAGCTTCACAGTAATGAAACAACTGCTGATGAGTCACTGTGGCGTTTGCGTTCCTCACTCCTGAAACAGGAGTTTGGTTTTCATGAGACAACAACAGGCAAGAGGCAACAACAACAACAAAAGAGGGGGAGAGAAGAAAGAGAGAGGCAAAACATGTGCGGATCAATTGACCGCACCTCAGCGGTGTCTTAATTGAATTCTCCTCTAAAGCTGCCACATATTCCTCTGGTTGTAGGTGTCTACTGCATTTGCATAAATGTGCCTCAGAGGTTGAGTGGCACCCACAAAACGGCAAAAAACATCCAACCAGAAAACAGGGATTTAAACTAGGGATAAGGTTGATTCTCTGAGTTAAACCTGGGATGTTATTGAGAAGTACATTCGAAAAAAAGATCCTTCTATCCACACAGAACCCCCATTGTGTGGTTTTTGGATAAACACTGATAAAAACAAGGTTAAAGAATTCACTGTGCGATTTAACATGTTCCATCATACCGTTAATTCCCTTCCAGATACTCCCCAGCTGTCTCTCGTCTTGTTGTTCTCTTTCAGTGTAGCAATGTCTGAGCGTCCTGGGTGTCTAACTCACATCAGGTTCTCTGTCCCATGAGATTTGTTGTTTTTTTTCAAGCCCTGTTTCATCACAACGCTGCTATTTTTAGGCCCCAATTTTTTTTCTTTTAAATCTGGTCACAGAAATCAGGCTCCATTCAGGAGAGGGCCTTTGTAGAACTTAAATACACCACAATGTGTCCTTCAACAAAGACCTCTCCTTTTAACCCTCCCTTTAATGCTTTAAGTTTAGGATTGTTAGTTGGGTATGTGGGTGGGTTTTTTTTTTTTTTTAGGCATTAGACCGGCTAGCTATTGAACGCCATAGTGTCTATAAAAATTCATCAGGATTAAAATGACCTGAGACGCAATGAAAGTTCCTAAAAGTACCCAAAATGGGGGCTTTTTTGGACACATTCTCCAGGACTTGGGAACAGGATTGCTTCCTGACAAAGTCTCCCTGCCTTGACAATGAGCAACTTTCAGCCCAACACGGGGTCTGCCTTTAGAGTTGGAGAGGGAGACGTATTTCACATATCAATCAAAGACGAGAGAAAGACCCTCGTCGGGGTAAAAGTGTCCCTTCAGAAAACCTGAACAGATCAAAATGGAGTGAAATGCTATTCCCCTCTTATTGTGGTCATTCAGCTGTGTTTTATCAGATGAGGGAAGTAAGTAAGTGAAAGAGGGCCCTCATTCTTAATCATATTTCTCTTCTCGTTGCCGTAAAGGAGGACGGGGCATGACAAAGAGAATGAAAAGATCTCATCAGGTCAGGATTTCGAGTGTGACCGATATCTTTAGTTGATCAACAACATAGGAAGACTTTTTCACACTTCAGTCATTTCGGCAGGGCGCTCTTATCCCGGCCCTCTTACAGTAGTGAGCGCAAACCTTTGTCGTACTGGTCCCCCCCCCCCCCTCCCCGTGGGAATCAAACCCACAACCCTGGCCTTGCAAGTGCCATGCTCTACCAGCTGAGTCAGGCGGATTACGCAAGTGGAGTTAAATCAGTGGCGAGAACGCGATGTCAGCGTGACCGTCTCCGTAGAGCGTGTATACCGCACCGTATGTTTACATATATACAGTATATATACAGTATATACAGTATGTATGTGTTCTTTACACACCCAGTGCAGTTAGTTGGTGTAACGAGCACACGGCGTGTAGATCAGGCCACCTCTGCCAGCCACTGAGCCAGCCAGTCGCACCACTGTCGCTAATAAAAAAATTAAAAAAATAAAAACGAATGGCGTGTCTGCGTTGGTAATTCCAAATTGCATTTGACTACCTCAGCCTAGATTTATGATACACATATAAATATAGTATTTCTGGACAGGTGGATTAATGGGTCTCCTCAAAGGGCTTCTTTATAGGTCAGTGCCTGCAACGTTGTCTCAGCAACGCTACTGTAATCCCCCCCCCCACACAAAAAAAATCACCTCATCTGCGCCTCAATTCATTACAGCACAGAAGGAAAGGAACACAGGGGTAAGAGCACAGTGCTGAGAAAATGATGCCTCTAGTGAGTAATGGAGAGACTTAGACATGGGCCTCCATCACATGCTGTATCTGATCTACTTCCACTGTGAACACGCACGCACAAGTCACTGTACGCGTTAATGTGTGTAAATCTGTGTCATCGTGTGAATTTATGGATTTCTGTAAGTGGGTGGGTATGTAGTAGTATGAAATTGCATTAGTAGCTCCTGTATTCGTTCAACATACAGCGTGAGTGGGATTTTGAAATTGGGATGTTCTGAATTTGTAGAATTGGGGACAAGGCAGCCTTGGACAGGGGCATGACACAGACTTATCTTAAACCTAATTAGATCATGATAATAGCTTTAGGGCCTCGGTGATGAATGGCTGGCCTGTGGATCGGAATCCTTTCTTCCGTTTTAGGTTGCGCACGGTAGTTCAGCCTTAGATTTGCAAAGCAGACAGAGCCTAAATGTTAGTACGGTAAGATTTGTGTCAGTTTACAAGTAAAGGCTTCGTATGGGTCTAGCAATGATCTCATCATTTACCCGTTGTTTTTGTGTTGGCACGTCTGTTGGCATTTCATCTGCCCTCTGCAAAGTGCACACCACCCGTACCAGTATCGTCTCCCGTGACATCAGAGATTCCATTAACACCCTGAAACCCTGGAGGGTAAACCCGATTCACTGTGTGTTAGTAATGGGTCATTCTGCCGTTTCATTCTCCTTTAAAGCCATGGCTTCTCTTCTGGGCCTCCGTCCTGTAGCGCTAGTCAGCCAGCCCAACGTTTTCCCAACCCTCCCTCGCCTTGCCTTGCCAACCGCCATCCACTTCAACGTTCCACGTTTCATTCTTCTATTTTTTTTTCTTTAAAAAAATAAATAAAAAAACATTACATTCCTCTTGGGGGGGAAACTTTTCCCCTCAGTGTC
This sequence comes from Oncorhynchus masou masou, assembly GCF_036934945.1. Classification (NCBI taxonomy): domain Eukaryota; kingdom Metazoa; phylum Chordata; class Actinopteri; order Salmoniformes; family Salmonidae; genus Oncorhynchus; species Oncorhynchus masou. The sequence continues at coordinate 60,232,279 of NC_088212.1, forward strand.
AGCTGGGTCATGACGAGTTAATGTTGCTAGGCGACATCTATCTTTTTCCAACACCTTGAGGGCATCTTTTAAATGGAGGAATTTGGTCATTATGTGACATTAACCTCATTAGAAAACAGTCTTTAACTGCTCTGAGATTAAATTGATTTACAGCTGCCATTTCCACTACTGCTCTCGATCAATTGTTAAACTATCCTTTTTATGGGCCCAGACTCCGCTGTGTGCCTTTTCTCTCCCTCCCGCTCCTTATATTAATGCCAGGTATGTATTCCAATAAAGGAGGTGGGACCCTTTTTTTTATGCCACTGTGGTGTAACGTGAAAAATCCCCTACATAAGTGAGCCTCTCCCAGGCGCTCACAATAGAGGAATATGATCTGGCTGAGACAGGCGTGTTGGCGCGGTGAATCCATCCGCTCCGTTTGTGTGGCTAAATGTCATCGCTGCGCCTCTCTGCTCCTGACAGCTCAGGTTTATGTGGCCGTTTAAGCCCAACCCGCATGCTCTTTGACAAATCAATAACCCTACCATTTCTGTGCACCATCCGGACCCTCCATCTGGGAGAATTGACCCGCGTGGATGGAGTGATCCCGCCATCCTTTCACCGCACTTTTGACACATAAATAAAATGGGTCCTTTTTTTCTGTCTCAATTGGCCACAGTGTTGATCGTGAGGAATATGGCGCAGGTCACATGGTAGCATCGAGGGGGAGTCTGGAGCTCGGAGTCGGGTGGCTGCTATCGCTCACTGGCGCCCCACAAAATCCCCGGAACTTTCCAGCAACGCATTTATTAGAGTGAATGAGTCCGTTCTTAAAGAATGGCATTACAAAATAATGTGATCGCTAAATTATTTAAGGATTTTTTTTGCCATAATGCTTCACTTTATAACCACAGAACTATGTACACCCTCTCTCTCTCACACACACACACACACACACACACACACACACACACACACACACACACACACACACACACACACACACACACACACACACACACACACACACACACACACACTGAATTATAGCACATCCATTTAATGTCCTCGTCCAAATTTAGAAAAGGAAAAGATGAGGGAAGGTGGTGGTGGTGCAGAGAAGGTGGGGGTGGTGCAGAGAAGGTGGGGGGTGGTGCAGAGAAGGTGGGGGTGGTGCAGAGAAGGTGGGGGGTGGTGCAGAGAAGTCGAGGGGTGGTGCAGAGAAGATGGGGGTGATGCAGAGAAGGTGGGGGTGGTGCAGAGAAGTCGAGGGGTGGTGCAGAGAAGGTGGGGATGGTGCGGAAAAGGTGGGGGTGGTGCAGAGAAGGTGGGGGGTGGTGCAGAGAAGTCGAGGGGTGGTGCAGAGAAGGTGGGGATGGTGCGGAAAAGGTGGGGGTGGTGCAGAGAAGGTGGGGGTGGTGCAGAGAAGTCGAGGGGTGGTGCAGAGAAGGTGGGGGTGAGGTGCAGAGAAGGTGGGGGTGAGGTGCAGAGAAGGTGGAGGTGGTGCAGAGAAGTCGAGGGGTGGTGCAGAGAAGGTGGGGGTAGTACAGAGAAGGTGGAGGTGGTGCAGAGAAGTCGAGGGGTGGTGCAGAGAAGGTGGGGGTAGTACAGAGAAGGTGGAGGTGGTGCAGAGAAGTCGAGGGGTGGTGCAGAGAAGGTGGGGATGGTGCGGAAAAGGTGGGGGTGGTGCAGAGAAGGTGGGGGTGGTGCAGAGAAGTCGAGGGGTGGTGCAGAGAAGGTGGGGGTGAGGTGCAGAGAAGGTGGGGGTGAGGTGCAGAGAAGGTGGGGGTGAGGTGCAGAGACGGTGGGGGTGTGGTGCAGAGAAGGTGTTGGGGAGGCGGTGCAGAGAAGGTGTTGGGGAGGCGGTGCAGAGAAGGTGCTGGGGGGGCGGTGCAGAGAAGGTGTTGGGGGGGCGGTGCTGTGAAGGTGTTGGGGGGGCAGTGCAGAGAAGGTGTTGGGGCGGCGGTGCTGTGAAGGTGATGGGGGGGCGGTGCAGAGAAGGTGTTGGGGGGGCGGTGCTGTGAAGGTGTGGTGGGGGCTGTGCAGAGAAGGTGTTGGGGCGGCGGTGCTGTGAAGGTGTTGGGGGGGCGGTGCTAACTCCATCACGCGACTACATTTAGGTGTCAGGCTCCTCTAGCCATCTTGAATTTAATATAAATAGATATAAATCAACATGCTGGGCACTGTGTTTTACCCGCTATCAACATATGAGCGCTACATATTCACCCACACCTCCTCAACATATGTAGGGGGTGACGGTGAAGGCATTTTCTGCGGCCGGGTTAGAAATAGCTGCTAGGTGAACTAACCTTGGTGTGGCATGCCAGGGGCCCCACCTCCAGAGTGTCCACTGCTGCCCTGCCACTCTCCCCCTGTGACCTGCCTCCTGGCTGTGTTGCTGCAGTCCAGTATGCCACCACCACCACCACCCAGGCTCAGCTCAGGGCTGCTGCCACACACAGCCCCTCTAGTCAGATCCTCTGGTGCCTAATTAGGGAGGAGGGATGGCGGAATGGAGGGATGGAGGGAAGGAGAGCCAGCTTGGACTTTAAGAGACTAACCCACCTCTGCCATAACGGAGCACTTATGGGATTAAAGGGGCATTAGCGTTGATATGCCCATGTAGGCCGTCTGTATATTTATATAGGGCCAGATGATGCAAACTGAGAGGCAGCCACGACAACTGTTGTCTGTGCACTCATCATTATCATAATCACCTTCATCATCATCATGTTCATCATCATCACCCCACACAGATTGCATCATGGGAATAACTGTGTGGTGCCACCAGACGTGTGGGGCTTATTCAATGTGAGCGACACTCTTTCTCCTCTCTCTCTCTCTCTCTCTCTCTCTCTCTACCCCTCTCTGTCTACCCCCTCTCTGTCTACCCCCTCTCCTTCCCTCACACTCGCTCTCTCTTTCTCTCTCTCTCCCTCTCTTAACCCCCTCTCCTCCTCCCCCCTCTCTCTAAATGCCTGACTCACTCCAGAGTCTCAGACAGACTGTGACGCTCTGCTTAGCTCTGGTCTGGTCTACTCTGGGTCCTGGAAGGAAATTGCTGAGCCTCCACCCCCCCCCCCCCCTCCCACCCCTCTTCTCTCACCCCCTCCTGGAGGATTTCCCCTATTAAGAGGGAGAGCCGATGTGAAGGACCTAGAGGAGGAAAAGTTGAGTCTACTGTACGGTAATAACCCCAGCACACAGTCTCTCCTCTTCTCTGTTATCTATCTGTCTGAATCTCTCCATTGACTGATCCATTTATGGGGACATTTTTTTGAAAAAGGTACTTTTCAACTGTAACCTTCCAGTCTTGGTCCCCGTACGGTCCCGGAGAGAACATTTCATTCATGCACATACAACATGCAGAAAATATTCATCACACGGAGTGCATATTAAAGTCGGTAAATAACAATGTGACAGTTTGTTATTTACAATCTACAAGCTTTTTTCTCCTGAAATGTAATCAGACATTAGTAAATATGCTGACTCAGAAAGGCTCGTTTTCGCCAACTGTTTATTGGTTACTCTCCGCTTATTTATGTGCGTCCTACTAAACAAAGACCTCCCAGCAAAACAAAGAACAACAGTGTTAAATGTTGCCGAGTGTTTGATCTCGACATGTCTAAGTGACCACAGCTATCCCAACTACAGAGGGCTGGATGAGTGTTGTGGTCAGTGGCAAATGCTGTGTGTGCCATGTTGCGCTATACTAAAACCCTGTCCCATATTGTTTGGCTTTGAAACGGTTTCATTTCGATTGTCTCTGCTTGGAGCCGGACACTTGAGACAAAAAAAAGGAATACAAAAAAAAACCTCAAATACACATTATCCTTAAATGGAGAAGGATCAATTCTGGAACAAAGCATTTGAGAAGGGCAAAATACATATGTGGGGGGGGGGGAGTGCCTTTTGATGTAAAGTGTTGACAGCTGTGCTTGGTTCTGGGAGTGCGGGGGTCGGAGTGTGGTTTGACTCCGGGGTCAGGTGCCCCCCCTCCCCCACTGCCCGCCACAGCTGCCCCTTGCTAAATGGAAACGAGATGTGATATTGCTCTGTTCTCGTCATCACGGCCATCTGATGTCAATTTCACACAGTGGTGGGACCCTCCACAAGCTGGTCCATAACACCAACCACACTAGTAATAAACAAAGTCAAGATAAGAACACACACACACCCTTCCTCTCTGTGTCTCGCTATCTCTCGCTGTCTCTCTCTCTCTCTCTGTCCTCTATCTCTTCCTTTCCCTCTGTTACAGTCTCCCGATCTATCTCTCTCTCCCTCCCCCTCTATCCACACTGGGGTAAGTCATGAGGAAATTGATGCCCATGTTTCGTGCGACCACCTGTTCATTCTGGATACAAGTCTAAGAACCCAGTAAGGGTTAACCCTCTTTGGGGAGCGAGTGGGGGAGGTTGTTGGCACCCCAGTCAGAAACGTGCCCCCACGAGTGGCAGGCTGGCTCAGAACGTCCGGCTTGGTGGGACGGGAGCCCACTCCTGGACCGCTCCACATCTCCCCCCAAATCCTCCAGTCACTCCAAAGGGAGTCAGCATGCTGCCCCTCCATTACCCCCCCCCACCCCCCCTTCCAACTAGGCCATCATTGTCTCGGTCAATTTATAGGAATCTATCTACGTTTGGAAGGACTCTTACTGTATGAAACCACAATGTTCTCGAAGGCTGCATGATCACCAACACGAGTAGACTATTATTCGTGAAAAACAAAATAACATTTAATATGATATCACATTTCATTTCTATTCGTTGAACCCATTGGCTGTAGGTGTGATGACTGAACGTGATGTCTGGAACCACCCGGCAAAAAGTGTGCATCTGAAATGATAATCGATGGCGGTGCACTTGAAGCACACAAGTCCGAACACAAGCCACTAGCGAACAATGGAGGTGGGGAAGCGGCGCTGTGTTACCTGTAAGCGTGAGAAGACTCTACAGCTTGTCCAAATCACCTCACGCCACCACCATCTTGCCACTACTCATCAAACTCACGCAAAGTCATAAGACCGAAAAATAGGAAACCATTCTCACTAAAAACCTTCATAATCATCTCCTGAGAGAAAATAGCGATCTTCTCTTTCAACTGAAAAAGGACAAATATTTTAAGAGGCAATGAATTTGGGTGGAGCTGAATAGGATGTTGGTACATGTTTTACTCAAGGAAATATAATGGCATACTATTATTAGATCACATTAATCATGACTGTGCCAAAGGCACTGACAGCAGCACTGAAAAGGATTGAAAATGCTGGTAATGGATATAAATTACCCATTGTGTGATAAAAGGATTTCTTCACTAAGAAGGTAGGGATAAAACAGAAATCTTCTGAATGCATGTGTATAAAATATTGAATAATACAGGTTATCGGAGTGGGATTAACATTTTAAGGGAATCAGATAGTAATAGTGCGAGAACGAAAAGTGGATTAAATCCATCCGGTTAGAGAGGAGAGAGTGGCGAGGTAGGAGAGTTGTTTTGACAGAGGTCTGTCAGTTGGCACGGCGATAATGAGTCACATCTCTCTTATACGGTTATTTATTGCCGACTTGGCTAGCAAACAAAAGATCAATAATTTGGAGCAAATCTAATGTTGTCCCTGGCGCTAATGTGGTCATCCATCACATCTGCCATCTTTATGTGGGAGATGGACTGAATTTGTGTTTATTTGAGATCAAATGCAATTATAGCATATAGCTTTAATAACATCTGAGCCCCCCTGTGAATATGTGTGGGTTTTTGATCATGTGTATGCATATACAGTAGGCTTGTGAGATGTGTCACATATGTGTAAATTATAATATATTTACTGACATAAGACGTGTTCGAAACATTTTGTCCACATCAATCTTCATTTCGTTCCACAGTCCCACATTTTGAAATATGAAGTGTGTCAACAGTCCATCCCCCACAAGACGGCAAGCACACAAACATCCCTTCACACAAATACACACGCAGCACGGCCAGTCCCCCATTGAGACAACACAGAGCTAGTGAGGAGATCCCTCACTGACAACAAGCCCTGGGTGAGCCAGCTTAAGTCCACCTGGGCTCTGTCTGACTGTCAGCCTCTCAGAGTGAGGTATGAGCCTGGCGAATGACAGACAGAGGTCATCTGTCACAGAGGATCCCTCCTGCCTAGGTGTTGCCCCACGGCAGGCACACCTCCGGAGAGGGGCAGGACCCTCGCAGGTAGACTAATAAGCCCAGGCAGAAGACACAGGAAGAGGCCCCACAGAGCCCCATAGCACCTCCTCACACGACATCCCTCTCCCACCGTCACAGGCACAGGACACTAACCTGACAACCTGCACTGCGCGTGATGTCTGGTGTACACCACGAGCCAAATAGAAGCCATTTAAACTGGTCCTTAAAAAAAATACATCAATTCAAATTGTAGATAGGTGTTGGTTTTGAAATGAATGGGGAATATGGAAATGTCAGTTTGGTCCAATTTCTCAGTCTCACCTCTTGGTGGTATAAAAGAAATACAGTAAGCATGTTCCTCACCTAACGTGTTGTCTTTGGGTCTTCTAATTGACATCCGTAGATCACTGGAAAAGCAAACACAGAGAGAGAGAGAGAGAGAAAGAGAGAGAGAGAGAGAGAGAGAGAGAGAGAGAGAGAGAGAGAGAGAGAGAGAGAGAGAGAGAGAGAGAGACAGAGAGAGAGAGAGAGAGAGAGAGAGAGTGTTAATGACACACCAACAGACTCGTCTCCAAGAGCAGCATCATACATTTCGCACAAACAGGAAATCATTAGCACCACAGATAAAAACAGATCAGGATCTCAGTTCAATACAATCAAATACATCCTGTCTATCGCATTACAAGAAAACACTGAGAGAGAATACAACTTGAGAAACATGGGTTGGCATCATCTTAGGGATTTAGAGGTTAGTTAGTAAATAGTAAAGACGGATTGAACAATAAACTAGGAAATGTATGACGATACGGTAATGGAGAAATAGGCTAGTCTACAGCCTAGACTACAGACATCGCACCCAAAAGTCCCTCATCGTGAGCTCCAGAGTTTTGCCAGGAGACTTCATGAAACTAAACAGTATGTCAAAGATCCCCACAACATAAGATGTCTCCCCTAAACACCACTGTCATGTTCCCTTCGCTTTCCTTTCTTCCCTTCTCAGACACGACTTTGGGTGGAGGAAAGAGGTTTTCCCTGAGCGTTTTTTAAGATGTCATTTTTAAACATACATATCAAAGCTCCAGAATGACGGATGTTTCACTCCTGCGACTGCTCTCGCACAATGTGGCTTTGAGTAGGGAAGGAACTCAAAGACGTTCTGAGATCTCTTTGCAATCCACATCCTTGGGCCGACTGGCAATACATCATTTGTATTGATGCAATATTAAATTTCAATATCGCATGTCAAAAGGTAGAAAATGATAGATCATAGCCTAACTAAATGAATTATTAAAGGGGTGTGCTGGCTGTGCTATCGGCTTCTCATACAATCAACTGTGTCTGAAAAGTACAGTTTGATACTGGCAGCATTTCAACGTTATTTTTTCTCTCCTAGTTTTCTTTTCTCTCTCTTAAGTTTTGGATCAATCAAATTGTACTTGTCACATGCGCCGAATGCAACAGGTGTAGACCTTACAGTTAAATGCTTACTTACAAGCCCTTAACCAACAATACAGTCTTAAGAAAAATAAGTGCTATGTAAAAGAAAGGGGGAGGGGGCAATGAAAATAGTCTGGGTAGCCATTTGATTAGCTGTTCAAGAGTCTTATGGCTTGGGGGTTGAAGCTTTTGGACCTAGACTTGCCACTCCGGTACCGCTTGCCGTGCGACAGCAGAGAGTACAGTCTATGACTAGGGTGGCTGGAGTCTTTGACAAATTTTAGGGCCTTCCTCTGACACCGCCTGGTATAGAGGTCCTGGATGGCAGGAAGCTTCGCCCCAGTGATGTACTGGGCCATACGCACTACCCTCTGTAGTGCCTTGTGGTCGGAGGCCGAACAGTTGCCATACCAGGCAGTGATGCAACCAGGTAGGATGCTCTCGATGGCGCAGCTGTAGAACATTTTGAGGATCTGAGAACCCATGCCAAATCTTTTCAGTCTCCTGAGGGGGAATAGGCTTTTTCGTGCCCTCTTCACGACTGTCTTGGTGTGTTTGGACCATGTTAGTTTGTTGGTGTTGTGGACACCAAGGAACCCGAAGCTCTCAACCTGCTCCACTACAGCCCTGTCAATGAGAATGGGGCCGTGCTCGTTCCTCCTTTTCCTGTAGTCCACAACCATCTCCTTTGTCTTGATCACGTTGAGTGAGAGGTTGTTGTCCTGGCACCACACTAGTAATGAACCTGGATTTGTGTCACCTAAAAATGTCAGAAAATCTAAAAACCAATTGAGCACTACTAACAATAATCAGACCTTTCCGGTTAGTAATTGTCTGTCCGGTTCAATGAAAACTGTTTCCGAAGCACTACATTTGCAGCCAAAGAATGAAGAGCAGGATTTGATATAATGACATATTTTGGGTGGTATGAGTTTGTGTTTTCTATGAAATGCATTATGTCCCTGGAGCTTTATCTCTCTATTTCCCCTGGTAAAACCCTGAAACCCTTTTTTGTTGTTTTTGATTTGCCCATATTACACATGGCCTCCATTCTAGGTCAAATCTGTATCAGAAGTTCATGCATTTACAACAGAAGCCATGTGGAACAGTTCAGAGCTTGTGATTCTACCAGGGAGCCAGAGGGTCTGAATCTCTTATGATCCTTGTACTTTAATGAGTAGGAACAATGGAATAAAAGATAAATAAGTGTTCATGGTACATTTAAAGGAGTATTATGGTCAGGGAAAATACTAGTGGCACACTGACACCCGAAGATATAGTACATCATGGTTAGTATATTCAGTGGCGTGTATTCATGGAGGCCAAGGGAAGCCAGGTTTCCCCAAAATCTTTACCAAGAAAAATGAATCATATATACAGTATATGAAATGTATCTTTCGTCTCTTTATGTTTCATCACTTTCCTAAAATTCGCAAAAGGCTGACTGTATCTCACCAGAGAACGCATCTGCGCGAGCGAAACAGTGCCCCTCTGTCTCTTTATATGTCTATTTGATGCTTTCTGGTCAAAAAGAGTATGACATTGTTGCAGCCTGTAGCATTAAATGAAAGAGAAGCCAGCAAGCATTTGGACTCCCTTTATCATTTTTTTAAAATAAAATAATAGCCAATCAGCGATGAGCTACACTAAGTGAACTCAACTGTGAATAGTTCTGGCACACCAAAAATAAGTGTCAAGGGAAGCCAGTTTGGATTTGGCTTCACACCAATCACATCAAAAGCAAAACATAATTGACCGAAAAAACTTGAATTGTTGCATCTCGTTATGACGTTGTCCTCCGGTGGCTTGCTGGCTAGCTAAAATGGTCCCTTTCCTGTATTAAATGGACGGAGATAGGGATTTGGACTTGTGGTTTTACTTAATTCTCTGTACTGGCCAATGTTTTTATTGACAATTTTGATCCAACCATAAATGTGTACATTGTGCTCCTGGCCTGAGAGGATGGAAGTTCAATATGTAGATAGATGTAGTAGGCTAATGTTAACTAGATGGCTCATCATTGCCCATGAAAGGAAGTTAGGCAAGCGAGCAAAGCTAAAAAGTGTGTACTGTTTGAGTCATAGACTGTTTCATCAACATGAAAGAGAGGAGGATGGCATTGGCGTTTCAATACAAGTAGGGTGAGTCAACATGTTTTTTCTACTTGCACGAACGCACGCACACACACACAGAAATCAGAACTATGGACAACCACATTATATTTAGCTTATGTTGATTGGACTAAATCGTTTTTGATATCTTTTAGTTGTCACTGTATTAGACTAAGCATAGGTGATTTGATGGTGTTGAAATGTTGAAGTTGAAATGGTGCTGGAATTAGTGGAGACAGCTCCTGTTTTCTTTGAGACTGGTGGTAACACTCCGTGGTTCTAAATCAACAGTTGTTTAGAAGTCAGAAACATGAACCTGCTTGTCCATGCTGTAGGTTATGTGACTGTTTGTTAAATGCAATATACTTTGTGGAGTTCACCGGACAGATGTTGCTCTCTGGTTTTGTAATGAAACAAAGGTGTGGTTGAATTTATTCTGCCACAGTGTCTTCTTAATGTCTCGGCCTTTAGGCCTATATATCACGGAGTCAAAGCATATGAACTAGCAGGTTATTGAGCAAACAACACAATTATCACAACACATAGGTTGTAATCTGCTTTTTTTAGTGTTGGGGGTGACAATGACATCATAGCCTCTGAATGTTTTAATTGGAGGATCCAGATTGTTGTACTGGTGACCTCGCAGAAGTCATGGCCACCATTAGCGTCCAGATCGCATGCTAACAAACAGAATCTGTGCATGTTAGCTGGCGAAAATTCAATTTGAGCTCTTTGTCTGCCTGATGCCTTGCCCTAACGATGGTCTCTTTTTTTTCTTAAACAACAGAACACAGAGGAGTCGTTAGGACCCTCTCTTCATTACTTCAAAAAACCAATCATTAGACACCAGAGTATATACGTAATTAGAAAATCACTTCCTTTGCAATCCTGGCTAAGTAGTTTACATACTGTAATTACAGGGACAAAATCAATTTTTAATCATTTCACTGATTGGGCTCATCAGCTCAGTAGGAACATTGTATCCTGCTTGTTGTGCGAAAGCAACATCTGGGCTAAAACAATTACCCCTTTGTGTTCCAAAACTATTCAGAAACAGGCTTTCTGCAGCACCCGATGACTGTCATGTAGCCCGACTGCAGCCATCTCCCCCTGCCCTTGACTTGAACATGGAGGATCGCGTTTAAAGCCTTATAAATCAATACTCTATAATAAGCTGCTCTTGAGAAAAAGCAGCATACTGCTTTTTTAACACCTTTAGTTTTGTCTTCCTGTTGTTGTCGGTGGTGGTGTTTTTTGTTGTTGCTGCTTTTCACACAAATAAAAAGAGAAACATATTTCTCTTTTTTCCCCTGCATAAATATCCCCTTTCTTAATATGTGTTCCATTCAGCTTGCAAATAGAGTATTGTTCATATCTCATGATCACAAAGCAAATATGTGACTTTGTGATAATTACTGGTGTTACAGAGTATTAACGAAGTAGAGAGACTGGATGAGTACTTTCCATGTTTGGTTTGGTGAGAAAATAATCTGACGTATCAAACTTCAAACAAATGTCTTCCTGATATGTTTCCCCCTTCAGTGACTAATAAAATGCTTTGTATTCCTGTCTGCAAGATGCAGGATCGATCCGCATTAGTCTCAACTCTCCTTTCGCTCACTTTGGAAACTGAGGAAATCAGATTTTGGAAAAAAGAAAATGAGTTAATGCATTGATCACTCTCGGTGTATGCAAATCACATTTGCTTCAATTTTTTACTGATCAATAGGGTTAATTAAGAGATTCATTTTAAATGCACTTTAGAATCCTGCTTGAGCGTCGACCTCGGAAATCATCCCGCTGTCCCTCTGTATCCATGGAAATGAAAGGCGCGTAAGAGGGGCCATAAATCTGAAAATCCAATTTGACCATGAGCATGGGCGCAACAGTAAAATATGAAAGCAAAGACAGCTCACAGGTAGATCATCAGTTATATGCCAGTGAGGCAACATTTTAAAAAGTTTATACACAGACTTTTTCACTAAAGGCAGGGCCATCCAAAAATAATGTGGTGAGTGGGCTCGTTCCAGGGTCGTCCCACAGGTTGAACTTTGACCGCGGTTATGGATGACATTGATCAGAGAAAAGTTGCCACTATTGGTGGCCTGGCTCCCAATGAGTATGAGTGCCATGTGTGGTAGCGAGACTACCAGCGGCGGTGGTGGTAAACGAGATTAATAATGGACGCTTTTTTACAATTATTATTATTCCCAAAATGCTCTTTTGTGATTTGCTTTGAAGGGGGAAGCGCTGGGAAGATCAGCCCGGGAAAAGGGGGGGGGGCGCTCATTTGGAGAGCTTTTCCAATTATACAATTAGTCAGGAATGTAGGGCAGCAGCCTCTGTGTTCCGATCACTCCGACCCTGGAAAGCAAGAGCCTTTTTCTTCTTCGCTGGTCGTGTACAATAAAATAAATAATCATTAAAAAAAAAACACATATCCGAGGCCTGGGCACCAGCGAAAGTCCGGGTGGACGCCGCGTAGGCGCATCCCAAAAGAGCGAAACTAACAAATGGTGACCTTATTCGTGCCGATTGCGTGCGAACGACCAATGCAATACACTCTATGCTAATAGACAAAGTCAAGGGGTCAGGGTTTTCTGTTTAAATACCGCTCTTTGAGTTGAAAGGCTTTTTGTGCATTTTTTCCCCTTCCTATCGGTACAGTGTGTTGTGGGTTGATTGGGTGGCTTTGGCGAAGGACACCAACAAGTCCTAATTGTGCATGTGAATCTCATTTATTTATTTATTTTTTGAGGGTGAAGAGATTTTAATTTGATCATTTTTTCCTTTTGATTGTCCTCATCCTATGCCTGGTACTAAGTGTACTAGTTTAATATTTAAAAAAAAAAAACAACACAAAAAAACAACTAAGTACCATCTGTTTCCCTGTGGATTTTCTGTAATTTTTCTTTACTGATTACAGTGATGACTACACGACCCTCTTCAATAATTATCCTGCAATAAAAAAAGCTAAATAATTATTATCATTAGAACTCCTTATCAAGACTGTCGCTCCTTCAACTAATTCTTATCCAAAGTGTCAGAGGCAAAATGTGTCCCTTGGATGCCAATCATTTCTTATTCATAACAGCAGGATGTATTCTCACAACAGTGGCAGGCTGAGCTAACTGAATCCATCCAAAGGCTGCGGTGGGAAAAGTCCCCTCATATGGATCAAACTGCTATAAGCTAACCCATAAACGAACCCTTCTGCTGTCTCGACGTACCTACATGATTCAAATAGACTCGACATTCCTCTTTTACATCATGTCCATGGAACGTCAATAGCACATACTGGAGGAGAGAGTAGGTGAGTTGAGAAGTATGTTATGTATGTATGGAATCCCCTATGTAGCTAGTCCCTGTACTTGTGATGGCCCCGATATCATTTGGAGAAAGCCTGAAGGTTGCGTGCATGTGTGAGAATGAGTGTGAGAATGCGTCAGAGAGAGCATGTGTTTGTGATGGATCCAATATGACTGAGATCTGTCTCACATACCTCTGATGCCGCACAAGCCAAAAGACTGACTCGCTATTTTAGATTTGACTTATACATCTCAGCATGCAAATGCTGTCCAAAACACCGGCGACAATTACCAAGGCTATTGCACTGTTACAACATAGCACACATGTTTGAAATACGTCATTCAGTGTCCTCTAAGATTGAAATACTTTTGAGTTGCTCTGTTTACAAATAAAAACACACACGATGAACTAAGCAGATCTATATTTTCAAATGATAAAAAGTACAGCATCATTGGTGTCAATCAAGGCTGTCTGATAATTTGACTTGGGAGTCCCGCGGGGTATATAAGACAGCTGTCATATAATTCAAGCTCAAACAGGAGAATATATATTTTTTCAATAAATGTTATAGCTAGAATTTCCCAGCTTCAAGAGAAAAGGTTTCCATTGATTAGCACTTTACAAGCAATCCATTTTTACAAACCGGCTTGACCTCTCTCACTGGACGAGGGTCTACTATGAATTAAAAGAAAAGAAAGTCTTGTCGATAATTCCAGGGAAGGGATTGTGGGCAAGGAAAAGGGAGAACATGCAAAGAAAACGAGATGTATAGAGTGAGAAGGAGAAAAGAATGGGCGATGAGAAAAGCGATGTGTGTGAAAGTTAGAGTACGTGACGTGATCTCACCTATATACATCGTGACTGTGAAGAGAGAGAACACATATTTTGAGATGATGGTGAGGAGGCCATTGCAAACTGCTGGCAGACCCCATCAGCCGAGCCCTGATGCAGACAGATCCTTCACCCTCTATGTCACATGATCTACCATCAGTCTCAGAGATGGGGATATATCGCCACCAGCTCCAGAAATAATGGGTGCACCTGTTTACCGTGTCACCTCTGTTTGCTAATTGTCTCCTTGAGCTACATTGGGGAAGTAAATGCGTCTCGGCTTTTGACAGGCGGGCGTTTATTTAGAAATCACATTACTTCCAGCGCAATTGTTCTTTTTTTTGGGGGGGGGGTCTAGGAAAGTTAAATGAGAGTGCTGTGCTACAGATTTCACTTCCTGATTAGGGGGGGGGGTGACAGCGCTGAGCTGAAAAGTTCACATCCACTTGTTCAATTCCCCCCCAGAACCATGCCAGAGAGGAGGGGGAGTGTGACAGACATCTTTAATATCCTGCTCTTTACGTGATCAATCGGGGTGCCACTGATCCATACCTGCAGTACTGCCACCTCACCAACGTAGCTCAGGAAGAACACAGACAGGTTTGCAGAGGGGGGGAAGACAAGCGCCTGTAAACAAAGCAGACAAACCAGGAAATTCAGTGCCGATGCTATTGAAGTTAGACAAGAATGCACAATAGCGACAGAGAAAACAACACCAAAATACCCATTGCAGTAAATACTTTCCAAACATTTGATACTTTTCATAAAATTCTGCAAACTACTGCAGGCACAGTAGCATAAGTACAGTAGCACAAGTACAGTCATTACATAGAGAAGCCTAAAGGAAATAAAAGTGTGGTTAAAACGACAGTAAGAACAGGTGTGGTCCATGGCATATGGTATGGAAAAAAGACTGAGAAGGGTTGCATTTCCGTTTGATAGTCGGAACGGAGGCTACTCGGTCCTCCAAAACGACACGCGCTACAAAACGTGAAACAAACCTTCAGCGCACAGAATGTTACCCGATCCAACTTTTAAAAGGCCTGCCGCTTCACGCAAGACAAATAATCAGGTCGGCATAAGCTATGTGAACTACATGCCCTGCCCTCCATCTAAAGCGGCGTGTAGCCCAGTGAGTAGGTTTGGATGTAGGCCCCACATCGAGTCAGAGTGAGTGGGGCTGGTGCAAGAGCTGAGGCCGAAGCTGGGGCAGAGGCTGGGGCAGGAGCTGGGGCTGAAGCTGGGGCAGGAGCTGGGGCTGAAGCTGGGGCAGGAGCTGGGG